>NW_017672585.1:112182-182223 GCF_001879085.1 Nicotiana attenuata
AACAACCCAAACTGAAATTTAGGTCCAAATACAGCTCTAAATTTCAAATACCATTTTCACTTGAAAAAAATTTTCGCCGTTTTTCGGAATTTTACAATTCTTATGTCCAAACACCTACTAAGTATGTCACACATTTGTTAAATTCTATATCTAGAGGACTTAACGTTTTCCACATCCTGAAAGTAGAAATTAAAAACTTTTAATGCAAAGTAATTACAAATATTTTTTTGTGTGATAAAACTACTCCATAAATGCTATTTTTATCGGAATTTCATGGCCTACTTTAATTATGTAGTGAATCTTTATTTATTTATTTATAATTTGGATCATTTCTCGATTTGTGCGTATTATCCTTGCACTGGGTCCATGCTAATCTTCTTTGTATCGGTTCAATTTTATCATATGTCCCCGAAGGGGAAATTTGTAGTGAATCTGATTGTTCAAATTAGATACTAAATCCAATTAACTTTTTGAGAACTATTTGAATTTATTTGGTCAAAGTCTAGGAATTGTAGACACTTCTTGAATTGGACAGTAAATCTGATTGTTCAAATTGGATTGTAAATCTGATTAACTTTTTCTGAGAACTATTTGAATAACTTTTGTCATATTCTACAGCTGTAGACACTTAGACAGATTGTTCAAATTGGTTAGCAAATCCGATTAACTTTTTTAAGAACTATTTGAATTCATCTTGATATAATCTAAGAATGGTAGAAACTTATTGAATTAGCATAAGAATACTACTACATTATTAATTTTTTTTCCTAAAGAATAAATCCATTAAGAAATAAAATACTATATTTGAATTTTAGAATCTTAATATCCAAAGTGAAACAGTATAAAAATTGAGAAGAATATCGTGTATTCTTGTTAAAGTTAAAACACTTGAAACACCATAAAAATTCAAATTAAACATAATTAAGTGCCAAATATGTAAGAAATAAAGGATAGCTGTTAATAACTTTCTCAATTAGTGTTAAGCATCACTATTCCCGCAACGCATAATAAAAAATTCTTGGCAATAATTGGTTTAAACTCTCGTTATTCATACCGTTGCACTTTAAAAGCCTTCTCATCTTTATTCGATAGGCAGTAAATTTGAATTGTCGAAGTTAAACTAACACACTTTACAAGGAAACAACTTAGCATCCAAAAGTATATATATAAATACGAGACATTGCTTAATTTGCTTCTTCGTTATATTCAACCGTTCAAGGGGATATCTCATCGAGAAGATAGTTAAATTGAAAGAGACGACACTATTTTGCCTGTTCATCTAACTCAAATATTTACGGGAATAGCTCAACAGTGAAGAGGAGTTATATAAACACGATAAAAGACGCCACAAATTTGCCTTGTCACTTAATTCAATCCATTTTTGGTAGTCGTTTTTTCACAATAAAAGATAGTGATTATGTGCCGGTGAATTTGATTATTCCCAAATCTAGCTAATCTTATCATTTCATTTTCCCTTTTTGCCCCTTGGGTTTTGCACCTATAAATGATGGTTCAATCTAGCACATATTACTGTGCTTTACGGGGAGCAATACTGGCTAAGGTCTGCAATTCTTTTTTATTGGTTTCTTTTACATTTTTTCTTGGTTCTGTCTTCTGTATTTATGGACCATCTCTGAGTAACAAGATTAACAGAAGCTTGTTTTCCTTTTTCTTTCTTCTTCAGACATTGAAATATTTTTATTTTATTTTATTTCTTTATCTGTCAAAATTGGATTAGAACATAGCAGGTATTGATACACATCTCACACATACACTGATACAAATGTTTTGGTCCCACTATTTGCCTCCTTGCCTTTGTAGTAGAATTCATTTAATTTCCTTTTTAATGTCAATTCTAGATTTTGATTTGAAAGCAACACGCATCCATGTTTTAGTGTCTTTTGAGTGGCCAAAATTTCGTTTGTGTATATGCTAGATCTATGTTTGATACGCGAAACAGAACGATAATTGAAAAAATGATTTTTTTCATTTTTTGATCCATAATCTATAGTCTACCAGGGAATAAGTTTATTATTTCTTTTAGTGTTGAGTTGCCAAAATTTCGTATGAGTATATGCTAGATCTTTGATACGCAAAACATAACCATAATTGTCCTCATTTTTTGGTCCATAATCTATACCAGGGAATAAAAAAATTTAAATTTTTTATTCAAGAGAAAGAAAACGCAAGTATTTTTTTCACATCATATAATTGGTCAAAAATATTTTCATTCATGATATATCCAAATCTGCTTTACTTGCGAGTAGAAAGCCGGACATAGTGGTTAATTAATTAGTTAAACTATTTGTTCATTCAATCTTTTAATTTGTTTTCCAGCTTTGAACACATTAATGTTGAGGAGATTAATTGCCTTTTGTATTCCACAGTATATGTTCAAACTCCATCCTTCACAAAAGAAAAACAAAAAGGGTACTGTCACGACCCGGATTTTCCATCATCGGGGATCGTGATGACGCCTATTCGTAGAAGTTAGGCATGCCACACATCTAGAATCCATAAATGCTTTTGTTTAAAATCCATTTCTATCAATTTAATTAACAGGAAATATATTATTAAACAACAGCGGAATTTATAATTTAGCGAAAGTCTTAAACGATATAAACAAAATAATAAGGAAAAATCCACATGTACCTCTACCCAGAATTGGTGTCACAACATTCACGGACTACTAAGATTTACTACATACAACCGTTTGAAAGAAAGTAACGCCGTCTGTCTCGAATATAGGAGATAACAGATCATAAATAAAAAATAGAGGAGACGCCGGGCCTGCGGACGCCTGCAAGGCTACCTCGGAGTCTCAGTGAACTGAAGGCTGGCTCCCGAGCTACTACGGCTGTCCGGGACCTGGATCTGAGCAAAAGAGCACAGAGTGTAGTATCAGCACAACCGACCCCATGTGCTGGTAAGTGCCTAGCCTAACCTCGGCGAAGTAGTGACGAGGCTAGGACCAGACTATCAAATAAACCTATGCAGTTATATAAAATATAGCGGAAAGTAAAGCAGGTATAAGCAAGTAAGGATGGGAGGGGGAACATGCTTCAGGGGATAACAGGTAAAAACAGAATATCAAGAGAATAATAAAGAACATCAATAATTTAACTCTAACACGGATAAGGGAAATAAAAGCATGTTTCACTGTCAGTACATATCTCGTTGCAGGCGTGCAACCCGATCCCATTTCATGTATCTCATGGTAGGCGTACCACCCGCTCCCATTTCATTATATCTCGTGGTAGGCGTACCACCCGCTCCCATTTCATTATATCTCGTGGTAGGCGTACCACCCGCTCCCATTTCATTATATCTTGTGGTAGGCGTACCACTCGCTCCCATTTTATTATATTCGTGGTAGGCGTACCACCCGCTCCCATTTTATTATATTGTTGCGGCGTGCAACCGGATCCATATATAATGTTGTTGCAGCGTGCAACCCGATCCATATATAATATTGTTGCGGCGTGCAACCCGATCCATATATAATATTGTTGCAGCGTGCAACCCGATCCATATAGAATATTGTTGCGGCGTGCAACCCGATCCATATATAATATTTACAAATATAACAAGAGTCCCGACAAGGGATCAAAAGGTCTACACTATCCCGGCAAGGGAAAAAGAAACAGCTATAACCAAAATTGTCACAGCACTTATCTACCTCAGCCATACCCAAACTTGTTATAACACCTAACTACCTCAGCTATACCCAAACTTGTTACTACACCTAACTACCTCAGCTATACCCAAACTTGTTACAACATCTAACTGCCTCGGCTATACCCAAACTTGTTACAACACCTAACTGCCTCAGCTATANATATATAATTGCCAAATGCGTGAAAATAAATGGTTATTGTAATAGCTTGCTCAACTAGTGTTAAATACTGCGATTACCATAACACATAAAATGAATTTTTTTGGTTGATATTAGTACAGAACAATCATCTTTTTATATCGTTGCATTTTAAAAGCCCATCATGTTTTGATTCGATCGATAAGCAATCAAAATTACTAGCCAAGAGAAGACATATAAATACGATAAAGACACTGAATAAATGGTTTCTTAGGTTGATTCATTTTATTTAAATTTCCATAAGTTTTCTGTGATGACCCAAACGGTCATCTTATGTTTTAGAACTCGATTCCGTGTTCCGAGTCCTTCAAAACCTCATTTTATTCTTTTCCGATTTGTGTGCACAGTCCGGGCGTATTTTCGGAAAAGCTTTTATGTCGAAAGTTGATCAAAATAATAATTTTTGCCTTTAAAAGTTAATTTAGTTGACTTTGGTCAACGTTTTGAGTAAACGGACCCGGACTCATATTTTGGCAGTACCGGTGGGTCCGTATCGAAATATAGGACCTGGGCGAATGCCCGGAATCGAATTCTGAAGTCCGTAGCTCGAGAAATAAATTTTTAATGAAAATTGAAAGACTGAAAATAAATGATTTTAATAAATTTTTTTAATGTTTAATCTTGTTGGTATCGGCCCTGTATTTTGGTTCCGAAGCCTAGTACAGGTCTAAAATAATATTTATACCTTATATGTGAAATTTGGTGAGAAACGGAACTGATTTGATGTGATTCAGACGTCCAGTTGTGAAAATAGGAATTTTAAAGTGTTCTTAAGAATGTCATGAGATTTGATGCTAAATTCGTAGTTCTAGGTGTTATTTTGGCAATTTGATCGCACAAGCAAGTCCGTTTGATGTTTTAAGACTTGTGTGCATATTTGGTTTGGAGCCCCGAGGGCTCGGGTGAGTTTCGGGTAGGCTGTGGGATGTTTTAGACTTGGAAAATCTGGTGTTTTTGGCTTCAGCTATCATCTGGTATTTTCTCCTTCGCGTTCGTGAAGGGACTCTCGCGAACGCGAAGAGCAAGCTTGTCTGAGGAAGATTTTCTTCTATGCGAACGCGAAGGACTGGTTGCGAATGCGGAGCGTTGGGGGCATTATCCTTCGCAAATGCGAAGCATTGGTACCTGGGGGAGGGGAAGTATACTCTTCGTGAACGCGGCAAGTGGCTCGCGAACGCGTAGGCTGGTGGTACTAAGCCTTTGCGAACGTGAATTGTATCTCGCAAACGCGTAGGCTAATAGAGCCGTAGCTTCGCGATCGCGACAGGCCCTTCGTGAACGCGAAGAAGGCCTGTCCAATAATTTTAAAACATACCCAAAAGAGGACTTCTTCAAAATTTCATTTCTCTCTCACTAGAACTCGGCCTAGGGCGATTTTCGAAGGGTGAATTCAACACTAAATCATATGTTTGTCCTTTTTAACTCATTTCCTTCAATTTTTATCATCAACCATTAGATTTCTAGTCTTAAATCTTGTTCTTTCATGGTATAATTAGGGGTTTTTGGAAGAATTGGAAATTTTTGCAAATTGTGAATTTAGACCTCGATTTGGGGTCGAATTTTGGAACTAATTACATATTTAGGCTCGGAGGTGAATGGGTTTTGGTCCGAACTTCGAGTTTTGACCAAGCGGGCCTGGGGCCGATTTTTGACTTTGGGGAAAATGTTGGGAAACCTAAATTTATGTATTGAAATTGATTCCTTTAGCAATATTCGATGTCATTAAGTTAATTATGGCTAGATACGAGTGGTTTGGAGGTGGAATCTAGAGGAAAAACGGTAATTGAGCAGTGAATGACCTATGGATCGAGGTAAGTGTTGTGTCTAACTTTGACTCGAGGGATTAAGGATCCTTGACTTAATTACTATGTGAAAATCCATCTGAGTGGCATATAGGTGAGGTAATGAGTACCTATGCACCGCCAATTTATCTGTTTTACCTGTTTTCTTCCCGTTCTTATTATGTTGTCTTCCCTGCCTTAACTGTTACATGCTTTACTGGTATTTCCATGTTTAATTGCTACCTGTCAGATATTGTTTTTCGTTGTTAAAAGTATTAAATATCCTGTAGCTTCATTGTCTCATATTATTGACTAAAGCTGGATTATTGGTGTTTTATGGTATATTTTGTATTGATTTCGCTGAGTAGTATTATTTGTGTGAAGTTCCGTAATGTACAAGCTTTTCCGTTTGCTTTGGTTTGAGGTTTAAATATTGTGGAGAGTTTTGAGTTAAACTATGAAATTTCTGTTCTAACTGCGTAGTTGGTGCTGATATGGTGGGATCGGATTGCACGCCGCAACAGGAGGAATAAGGGTGATATATTGAGGAGGAATAAGGAGGAATTGCTATTAGACGGTTGGATCGGGTTGTACGCCGCAACAGGAGAAATAAGGGTAGATTGATATGGAGTAATAAGCGTGTATATTCATATTGATATTGATTATATGGTGGGATCAGGATGCGCGACGCATCAGTTTGTGTGTTTACGTATTATTCTGTAGTTTTACTATTCACTTAAGGATTGGTTATAGCTGGATACTGATAAGACACTTGAGTTATGTGTTCCTTCCTTGCAAGATACTACTTATTTTGTCATGTTCTTCTTTCTGCTTTTATTATACAGTGTATGCAGGTTATATTGTAATTGCTCCTCCGCAGCCTCGTCACTACCTCATCGAGGTTAGGCTCGGCACTTACCAATACATGGAGTCGGTTGTACTGATAATGCACTCTGCACTTTCTGTGCAGATTTTGGAGCAGGTAGTGGCTGATCGAGGGATTGGCTTCAGGTTACACCGTTTGGAGACCCAAGGTAGTCCTGCTGGCGTCCGCAGGCCCTGGCGTCCCCTTCTACATCTCTATATTATTGTTTTCTTTATTTCCAAGACAGTTGCAATTTCTTTGAGACCAATGTTTGTAGGAAATTATAGTATGTTCGTAGATTGTGACGCCGGATTATGGGTAGCCATGGTAACAATATTGGTAATAATATATAGACAAAAAGGTTATTTACTTACTTCCGCATTTATTTCTACTTGTTTTAGCTTGTTAATTTTAAATCAATGAAACATAAAGGAAAATGGTTAATAAAACTCTAACGTTGGCTTGCCTAACGTGTGTGATGTTAGGCGCCATCACGGTCTCGATGGTGGGAATACTGAGTCGTGACATTTTCATGCCATTGTATTCCAAAAGTGCCTATAAAATTGAGTTACATATATAGTATTTTCACGGTTTTTAGAGCCCGTTTGGACATGAATTTATTTTCCTTTTTTCCAAATAAATTTCACTTTTTCTTGAAATCAGTGTTTGTTTATAAAATTTTCAATTTTCACTTGAAGATGCATTTTGGAAATTTTCGAAAATTTGAAAAACTCCAAAAAGCTGTTTTTCAAAATTTTCACTCAAATCACTCACAAAACTTCAAAAACAACCCAAACTGAAATTTAGGTCCAAATACAGCTCTAAATTTCAAATACCATTTTCACTTGAAAAAAAATTTTCGCCGTTTTTCGGAATTTTACAATTCTTATGTCCAAACACCTACTAAGTATGTCACACATTTGTTAAATTCTATATCTAGGGGACTTAACGTTTTCCACATCCCCAAAGTAGAAATTAAAAACTTTTAATGCAAAGTAATTACAAATATTTTTTTGTGTGATAAAACTACTCCATAAATGCTATTTTTATCGGAATTTCATGGCCTACTTTAATTATGTAGTGAATCTTTATTTATTTATTTATTTATAATTTGGATCATTTCTCGATTTGTGCGTATTATCCTTGCACTGGGTCCATGCTAATCTTCTTTGTATCGGTTCAATTTTATCATATGTCCCCGAAGGGGAAATTTGTAGTGAATCTGATTGTTCAAATTAGATACTAAATCCAATTAACTTTTTGAGAACTATTTGAATTTATTTGGTCAAAGTCTAGGAATTGTAGACACTTCTTGAATTGGACAGTAAATCTGATTGTTCAAATTGGATTGTAAATCTGATTAACTTTTTTTGAGAACTATTTGAATAACTTTTGTCATATTCTACAGCTGTAGACACTTAGACAGATTGTTCAAATTGGTTAGCAAATCCGATTAACTTTTTTAAGAACTATTTGAATTCATCTTGATATAATCTAAGAATTGTAGAAACTTATTGAATTAGCATAAGAATACTACTAAATTATTAATTTTTTTTTTCCTAAAGAATAAATCCATTAAGAAATAAAATACTATATTTGAATTTTAGAATCTTAATATCCAAAGTGAAACAGTATAAAAATTGAGAAGAATATCGTGTATTCTTGTTAAAGTTAAAACACTTGAAACACCATAAAAATTCAAATTAAACATAATTAAGTGCCAAATATGTAAGAAATAAAGGATAGCTGTTAATAACTTTCTCAATTAGTATTAAGCATCACTATTCCCGCAACGCATAATAAAAAATTCTTGGCAATAATTGGTTTAAACTCTCGTTATTCATACCGTTGCACTTTAAAAGCCTTCTCATCTTTATTCGATAGGCAGTAAATTTGAATTGTCGAAATTAAACTAACACACTTTACAAGGAAACAACTTCGCATCCAAAAGTATATATATAAATACGAGACATTGCTTAATTTGCTTCTTCGTTATATTCAACCGTTCAAGGGGATATCTCATCGAGAAGATAGTTAAATTGAAAGAGACGACACTATTTTGCCTGTTCATCTAACTCAAATATTTACGGGAATAGCTCAACAGTCAAGAGGAGTTATATAAGCACGATAAAAGACGCCACAAATTTGCCTTGTCACTTAATTTAATCCATTTTTGGTAGTCATTTTTTCACAATAAAAGATAGTGATTATGTGCCGGTGAATTTGATTATTCCCAAATCTAGCTAATCTTATCATTTCATTTTTTCCTTTTTGCCCCTTGGGTTTTGCACCTATAAATGATGGTTCAATCTAGCAAATGTTACTGTGCTTTATGGGGAGCAATACTGGCTAAGGTCTGCAATTCTTTTTTATTGGTTTCTTTTACATTTTTTCTTGGTTCTGTCTTCTGTATTTATGGACCATCTCTGAGTAACAAGATTAACAGAAGCTTGTTTTCCTTTTTCTTTCTTCTTCAGACATTGAAATATTTTTATTTTATTTTATTTCTTTATCTGTCAAAATTGGATTAGAACATAGCAGGTATTGATACACATCTCACACATACACTGATACAAATGTTTTGGTCCCACTATTTGCCTCCTTGCCTTTGTAGTAGAATTCATTTAATTTCCTTTTTAATGTCAATTCTAGATTTTGATTTGAAAGCAACACGCATCCATGTTTTAGTGTCTTTTGAGTGGCCAAAATTTCGTTTGTGTATATGCTAGATCTATGTTTGATACGCGAAACAGAACGATAATTGAAAAAATGATTTTTTTCATTNACATACAACCGTTTGAAAGAAAGTAACACTGTCTGTCTCGAATATAGGAGATAACAGATCATAAATAAAAATAGAGGAGACGCCGGGCCTGCGGACGCCTGTAAGGCTACCTCGGAGTCTCAGTGAACTGAAGGCTGGCTCCCGAGCTACTACGGCTGTCCGGGACCTGGATCTGTGCAAAAGAGCACAGAGTGTAGTATCAGCACAACCGACCCCATGTGCTGGTAAGTGCCTAGCCTAACCTCGGCGAAGTAGTGACGAGGCTAGGACCAGACTATCAAATAAACCTATGCAGTTATATAAAATACAGCGGAAAGTAAAGCAGGTATAAGCAAGTAAGGATGGGAGGGGGAACATGCTTCGGGGGATAACAGGTAAAAACAGAATATCAAGAGAATAATAAAGAACATCAATAATTTAACTCTAACACGGATAAGGGAAATAAAAGCATGTTTCACTGTCAGTACATATCTCGTTGCAGGCGTGCAACCCGATCCCATTTCATGTATCTCATGGTAGGCGTACCACCCGCTCCCATTTCATTATATCTCGTGGTAGGCGTACCACCCGCTCCCATTTCATTATATCTCGTGGTAGGCGTACCACCCGCTCCCATTTCATTATATCTTGTGGTAGGCGTACCACTCGCTCCCATTTTATTATATCTCGTGGTAGGCGTACCACCCGCTCCCATTTTATTATATTGTTGCGGCGTGCAACCGGATCCATATATAATGTTGTTGCAGCGTGCAACCCGATCCATATATAATATTGTTGCGGCGTGCAACCCGATCCATATATAATATTGTTGCAGCGTGCAACCCGATCCATATAGAATATTGTTGCGGCGTGCAACCCGATCCATATATAATATTTACAAATATAACAAGAGTCCCGACAAGGGATCAAAAGGTCTACACTATCCCGGCAAGGGAAAAAGAAACAGCTATAACCAAAATTGTCACAGCACTTATCTACCTCAGCCATACCCAAACTTGTTATAACACCTAACTACCTCAGCTATACCCAAACTTGTTACTACACCTAACTACCTCAGCTATACCCAAACTTGTTACAACATCTAACTGCCTCGGCTATACCCAAACTTGTTACAACACCTAACTGCCTCAGCTATACCCAAACTTGTTACAACACCTAACTACCTCAGCTATACCCAAACATGTTACAACACCTAACTGCCTCAGCTATACCTAAAGTTGTCCCAACATCTAACCCTCAGCTATAACCATAATCCTTACCTAACACAAAGAATCATCAACCTAAGTATCCGTAATATCAATTAAGAACACAATACAAGGGAACAACAACTCAACAATAGCCCGGCAAGGGGGCAACATAATGATCTCTCCTCTTTCTCACTTTTACTTCACAATTCACTTCATCACTCGAGTCACTGCTCTAGAGGTTCAATTATCACTTATACTTTCACAATTCATTATACAACTGGAGCCAACGCTCCTCAACGTTCATAGGCCACAATTCTTTTCACAACTTTACACAACAAATAGAAATTTTCACCAAGGCATGAATAATACAACGAAATCATGGAAATCATAATATAAGACTCACGGTCATACTCGACACCGACGTATAGATACTCGTCACCATGCCTATACATCGTACTCAACAAGAAACAAAAAGCAAATAGGACGCAACTCCTAATCCCTCAAGCTAAGGTTAGACCAAACACTTACCTCGATGCCTCGAACATAATTCATGCTTCAATTATAGCTTTACCCCTTGATTCTACCACCAATTCGTTCGTATATAATCACAAATTACTTAATTACATTAATAAACGCTAAATGAATCAATTTGAATGCAAAAAAAATAAATTTCCCAAAGTTTTGCCCAAAAATTCCAAAATTGCCCCCGGGCCCACGTCGTCAAAACCCGAGGTTCGAACCAAAACCCGGTTACCCATTCCCCCACGAACCCAAATATGTGATTTATTTTGAAATCGGACCTCAAATTGAGGTCCAAATTCCCAATTTTTGAAAAACCTAGGTTCTACCCAAAACCCCCAATTTCACCCTTGAAAATCATTGATTTTAAGTTGAAAACATGTTAAATGATGTTAATGATTGAAAGAAATGAGTAAAAATCAACTTATAAATAATTTGGAAGAAGTCTTGTTCTTAGAAAATCGCCTAAGTGTGTTTGGGTTTTGAAAGAATGGTGAAAATGGTTCGAAATTCGACTAAGTATGAAAAATGCAGGTTGCAGATATGGGAATTGCGAACTGGTAATTGCGAAAAAAGTTTGGGAATTGCAAACAAAGTTTGGGAAATGCGAACAAGCCTGGGAATTGCGACAAAAGTTTGGGAAATGCGAAGCCTGGTAATTGCGAACAAAGCTTGGGAAATGCGAACAATGCTGGGAATTGCGAGAAAAGTTTGGGAAATGCGAAGCCTGCAGGCCTGCAATTCCTTAAGTCCAAAATTTCACCCCGTGGCCTATCCAAAACTCACCCGAGCCCTCGGGGCTCCAAACCAAACATACACACAACCTCAAAAATATCCTACGGACTTATCCGTGCGATCAAATCGCCAAAACAACATCATATACATCGAATTAAGCCTCAATATCCATGATTTCTTCCAAATTTCATAAAACATCAAATTTCCATTTTAAGTTTGAAACACGTTAAACGACGTCCGTTTTCAGCCAAACTTTACAGAAAGTGCTTAAATCATATATAAGACTTGTACCGGCGCCGGAACCAAAATACGGGCCCGATACCATAGTCTTCTAATCAAATTTCATTTCCAATTTCCTTAATTATTTCCAGAAAATAATTTCACACAAAAATTCATTTCTCGGGCTTGGGACCTCGGAATTCGATTCCGGGCATACACCCAAGTCCCATATTTTCCGTTTACCCAAAATGTTGACCGAAATTAAATTTATTCATTTTAATATCAAAACTTAGCATTTTTCACAGAATTTCATCTTCAAGCTTTCCGGCTACGCGCCCGGACTGCGCACGCAAATCGAGGTGGCCCTAAATGAGGTTTTCAAGGCCTCGGAAGCACAGAATGAATAAGAAAACAAGTGATGACCCTTTGGGTCGTCACATTCTCCACCTCTAAAATAACCGTTCGTCCTCGAACGGACAAAAGAAAGAAGTACCTGAGTCGGGGAAAAGATGAGGATAACGGCTCCGCATATCGGACTCGGACTCCCAGGTCGATGCCTCAGGAGGCTGACCTCTCCACTGAACACGAACAGAAGGAAAACTCTTGGATCTCAACTGACGAACCGGCCGGTCTAGAATAGCTACCGGCTCCTCCTCATAAGACAAATCCTTGTCCAACTGGACAGTGCTGAAATCTAACACGTTGGCTGGATCGTCGTGATACCTCCGAAGCATGGACAAATGAAACACTGGATGCACGGCTAATAAGCTCGGCGGCAAAGCAAGTCTATAAGCCACCTCTTCCACTCGATCAAGAATCTCAAACGGGCCAATGAACCTAGGGCTAAGCTTTCCCTTCTTCCCAAATCTCATCACGCCTTTCATAGGCGACACTCGGAGCAATATCCGCTCACCAACCGTAAAAGCCACATCTCGAACCTTGCGGTCTGCATAACTCTTTTGCCTAGACTGAGCTGAACGAAGCCTATCCTGAATGATCTTGACCTTGTCCAAGGCCTCCTGAACCAAATCTGTACCCAACAACCGAGCCTCTCCCGGCTCAAACCATCCAACCGGAGACCGACACCGCCTACCATATAAAGCCTCATAAGGAGCCATCTGGATGCTCGAATGGTAGCTGTTGTTGTAGGTAAACTCCGCTAAAGGCAAAAACTGATCCCACGAGCCTCCAAAGTCAATAACACAAGCTCGAAGCATATCCTCTAGAATCTGAATAGTCCGCTTGGACTGACCGTCCGTCTGGGGATGAAATGCTGTGCTCAACTCGACCCGTGTGCCCAACTCTCGCTGAACTGCTCTCCAGAAGCGCGAGGTAAACTGCGTACCCCGGTCCGAAATGATAGATACGGGCACACCATGAAGGCGAACAATCTCCCGGATATAAATCTCAGCTAATCTCTCAGAAGAATAGGAGACTACCACAGGAATGAAATGTGCTGACTTGGTCAGCCTATCAACAATAACCCATACTGCGTCGAATTTTCCTCCGAGTCAGCGGAAGTCCAGTAACGAAGTCCATAGTAATCCGCTCCCACTTCCACTCGGGAAGCTCAATCCGCTGAAATACACCACCAGGCCTCTGATGCTCGTACTTAACCTGCTGACAATTCAAATAACGAGCCACATATGCTACNACTGACTATCCCTCAAAGTCTGAAGAACCACTCTAAGATGCTGCTCGTGCTCCTCTCGACTGCGGGAATATATCAAAATATCATCATGAAGACTATCACGAACGAATCCAAATAAGGCCTGAACACTCGGTTCATCAAGTCCATGAAAGCTGCTGGGGCATTTGGCAACCCGAATGACATAACCAAGAACTCATAATGCCCGTACCGAGTGCGGAAAGCTGTCTTAGGGACATCGGATGCCCTAATCCTCAACTGATGGTAGTCAGATTTCAAGTCCATCTTTGAAAATACCTTGGTACCCTGAAGCTGATCAAACCAATCATCAATCCTCGGCAATGGATACTTATTCTTAATTGTAACCTTGTTCGATTGCCGGTAATCAATACACATTCTCATTGACCCATCCTTCTTCTTAACAAGTAACACCGCCGCACCCCAAGGCCAAACACTGGGTCCAATGAAACCCTTCTCAAGCAAATCCTGCAACTGTTCCTTTAACTCCTTCAACTCCGGCGGCGCCATACGATACGGCGGGATAGAAATGGGCTGAGTGCCCGAAACCAGATCAATGCAGAAATCAATATCCCTGTCGGGTGGCATACCCGACAGGTTTGAAGGAAAAACATCAGGAACTCACAAACAACGGGCACAGAATCAATAGAGGGAACCTTAGCACTAGAATCACGAACATAGGCTTAATAGGCCAAATACCCCTTCTCGACCATACGCCGAGCCTTCACATACGAAATAGCACTGCGGGTAGAATGTCCAGGAGTCCCTCTCCACTCTAAACGAGGCATACCCGGTAAAGCTAAGGTCGCAGTATTGGCATGACAGTCCAAGATAGCGTGGTAAGGTGATAACCCGTCCATCCCCAATATAACATCGAAACCAACCATGTCCCGAAGAAGCAAATCTACACGAGTCTCAAAACCTCCAATAGCCACTATACATGAACAATGGACGCGATCCACCACAATAGAATCACCCATCGGCGTAAACACATAAACAGGGGCACTCAAGAATCACTAGGCATGACCAGATATGGCGCAACATAGAACCGAAGCTTCTCTACCACATACCAGAACAATACCTGAACCTCCACCTCTAATAACTTTACCTCCACTTCTAGCATCTCTACCTCCACCTCTAATACCTCTCTCTGAGTGATGTGGAGAAACTTCTCCAAAAATAGCTGCGTGAACTGCTCCCAAGTCAAAGCTGGTGACCTAACTGGTATAGCCAATCAATAATCTCTCCAACAGGTCTTGGCGGATCCAGACAAGCGAAAGGTAGCAAAATCGACCCCATTGGTCTCCACGATCCACATGTTCCCGAGAAACTCCTGACAATTGTCTAGAAAATCCTAGGGATCCTCAGTAGATGCACCGCTGAATGTAGTAGTAAAGAGCTTGGTGAAACTTATCCAACCTCCACAAAGCCTCCGAAGACGTAGCTGATCTATCACTGGTCTGTGCTGCTGCTCAGATGAAGAAGCGGTACATGACCTCGCCATTCGCGAAGGGACAAGAGTAGAGGTTTCAATTTAGCACTTGAGAAACAAGACCGCACGACAGGAAAGAACAAATGTGAAACTTTTCCTAACTCTGTAGCCTCTGGGGGATAAATACAGACGTCTCCGTACCGATCCCTCAGACTCTACCGAGCTTGTCCGTGAATTGTGAGACCTATGTAACCTAGAGCTCTGATACCAACTTGTCACGACCCGGATTTCCCACCATCGGGGATCGTGATGGAGCTTACTCGTAGAAGCTAGGCAAGCCACAAATCTAGAATCCATAAATGTTTTTGTTTAAAATCCATTACTACCAATTTAATTAACAGGAAATAAATAATTAAAAACAACAGCGGAATTTATAATTTAGCGAAAGTCTTAAACGATACAAACCAAATAATAAGGAAAAATCCACATGTACCTCTACCCAGAATTGGTGTCACAACATTCACGGACTACTAAGATTTACTACATACAACCGTTTGAAAGAAAGTAACACTGTCTGTCTCGAATATAGGAGATAACAGATCATAAATAAAAAATAGAGGAGACGTCGGGCCTGCGGACGCCTGCAAGACTACCTCGGAGTCTCAGTGAACAGAAGGCTGGCTCCCGAGCTACTACGGCTGTCCGGGACCTGGATCTGAGCAAAAGAGCACAGAGTGTAGTATCAGCACAACCGACCCCATGTGCTGGTAAGTGCCTAGCCTAACCTCGGCGAAGTAGTGACGAGGCTAGGACCAGACTATCAAATAAACCTGTGCAGTTATATAAAATACAGCGGAAAGTAAAGCAGGTATAAGCAAGTAAGGATGGGAGGGGGAACATGCTTCGGGGGATAACAGGTAAAAATAGAATATCAAGAGAATAATAAAGAACATCAATAATTTAATTCTAACACGGATAAGGGAAATAAAAGCATGTTTCACTGTCAGTACATATCTCGTTGCAGGCATGCAACCCGATCCCATTTCATGTATCTTGTGGTAGGCGTACCACCCGCTCCCATTTCATTATATCTCGTGGTAGGCGTACCACCCGCTCCCTTTTCATTATATCTCGTCGTAGGCATACCACCCGCACCCATTTTATTATATCTCGTGGTAGGCGTACCACCCGCTCCCATTTCATTATATCTCGTGGTCCGTACCACCAGCTCCCATTTTATTATATCTCGTGGTAGGCGTACCACCCGCTCCCATTTCATTATATTGTTGCGGCGTGCAACCTGATCCATATATAATGTTGTTGCGGAGTGCAACCCGATCCATATATAATATTGTTGCCGCGTGTAACCCGATCCATATAGAATATTGTTGCAACGTGCAACCCGATCCATATATAATATTTACAAATATAACAAGAGTCCCGACAAGGGATCAAAAGGTCTACACTGTCCCGGCAAGGGAAAAAGAAACAGCTATAACCAAAATTGTGACATCACTTATCTACCTCAGCCATACCCAAACTTGTTACAACACCTAACTACCTCAGCTATACCCAAACTTGTTACTACACCTAACTACCTCAGCTATACCCAAACTTCTTACAACACCTAACTGCCTCGGCTATACCCAAACTTGTTACAACACCTAACTGCCTCAGCTATACCCAAACATGTTACAACACCTAACTGCCTCGGCTATACCCAAAGTTGTCCCAACATCTAACTGCCTCAGCTATAACCATAATCCTTACCTAACACAAAGAATCATCAACCTAAGTATCCGTAATATCAATTAAGAACACAATACAAGGGAACCACAACTCAACAATAGCCCGGCAAGGGGGCAACATAATGATCTCTCCTCTTTCTCACTTTTACTTCACAATTCACTTCATCACTCGAGCCACTGCTCTAGAGGTTCAATTATCACTTATACTTTCATAATTCATTATACAACTGGAGCCAACGCTCCTCAACGTTCATAGGCCACAATTCTTTTCACAACTTTACACAACAAATAGAAATTTTCACCAAGGCATGAATAATACAACGAAATCATGGAAATCACAATATAAGACTCACGGTCATACTCGACACCGACGTATAGATACTCGTCACCATGCCTATACATCGTACTCAACAAGAAACAAATAGCAAATAGGACGCAACTCCTAATCCCTCAAGCTAAGGTTAGACCAAACACTTACTTCGATGCCTCGAACATAATTCATGCTTCAATTATAGCTTTACCCCTTGATTCCACCACCAATTCGTTCGTATCTAATCACAAATTACTTAATTACATCAACAAATGCTAAATCAATTTGAATGCCAAAAAATGAATTTCCCAAAGTTTTGCCCAAAAATTCCAAAATCGCCCCCGGGCCCACGTGGTCAAAACCCGAGGTTCGAACCAAAACTCGGTTACCCATTCCCCACGAACCCAAATATGTGATTTATTTTAAAATCGGACCTCAAATTGAGGTCCAAATTCCCAATTTTAGAAAAACCTAGGTTCTACCCAAAACCCCCAATTTCACCCATGAAAATCATTGATTTTAAGTTGAAAACATGTTAAATGATGTTAATGATTGAAAGAAATGAGTAAAAATCAACTTACAAATGATTTGGAAGAAGTCTTGTTCTTGGAAAATCGCCTAAGTGTATTTGGGTTTTGAAAGAATGGTGAAAATGGTTCAAAATTCGACTAAGTATGAAAAATGCAGGTTGCAGATATGGGAATTGCGAACAAAGTTTAGGAATTGCGAACTGGTAATTGCGAAAAAAAGTTTGGGAATTGTGAACAAAGTTTGGAAAATGCGAACAAGCCTGGAAATTGCGAGAAAAGTTTGGGAAATGCGAAGCTTGGTAATTGCGAACAAAGCTTGGAAAATGCGAACAATGCTGGGAATTGTGAGAAAAGTTTGGGAAATGCGAAGCCTGCAGGCCTGCAATTCCTTAAGTCCAAAATTTTACCCCGTGGTCTATCCAAAACTCACCCGAGCCCTCGGGGCTCCAAACCAAACATACACACAACCTCAAAAACATCCTACGGACTTATCCGTGCGATCAAATCGCCAAAACAACATCATATACATCGAATTAAGCCTCAAAATCCATGATTTCTTCCAAATTTCATAAAACATCAAATTTCCATTTTAAGTCCGAAACACGTCAAACGACGTCCGTTTTCAACCAAACTTTACAGAAAGTGCTTAAATCATATATAAGACTTGTACCGGCGCCGGAACCAAAATACGGGCCCGATACCATAGTCTTCTAATCAAATTTCATTTCCAATTTCCTTAATTATTTCCAGAAAATAATTTCACACAAATATTCATTTCTCGGGCTTGGGACCTCGGAATTCGATTCCGGGCATACGCCCAAGTCCCATATTTTCCGTTTACCCAAAATATTGACCGAAGTCAAATTTATTCATTTTAATATCAAAACTTAGCATTTTTCACAGAATTTCATCTTTAAGCTTTCCGGCTACGCGCCCGGACTGTGCACGCCAATCGAGGCGACCCTAAATGAGGTTTTCAAGGCCTCGGAAGCACAGAATGAATAAAAAAATAAGTGAAGACCCTTTGGGTCGTCACAGGTACCAGCAAGAAGATGATTCAGAACCAAAGATTTGAAGTGCAAAATGAAGGCAAAATGAAAAAGGACCAAGTTGGCTCTTCCAAGGAGACACTACCTAAAAAACAAAAACAAAAGGGTAATTTACAAAGGATATAACCTTTTCAAAAATAATTTAAAAGAATTATGACTTCTTTTGACTTATATCGTCATTCCATTTATATTATTCCTTCTAAGTAATTTGGTTATGCATGACTTCAGGTGATGATTTTGAAAGCAACATAATTTTAAGCAAAAATAGTGTGTCAAGAAATCCTAATCATGCCCTTAGAGACAATAACATCGATAATAATTCGAAGCTTCTTATGAAAGACGGGAAAGATATAGACTACCATGTACAACAAGGAATACCAGCGAGTGCAATGTTAAGTTCCAAAAATATTATTGACCTCAACAAGGTAATTAATGTCTTATGTTTACTTACTTATGTCAACACCATACTAGAATTTCATATTTTTAATTCATTAATATACTTTTAATTTAACTTTTTTGATCCATCAAACCATAACAAAGGTAAATAAATAAATTCTTCTCCTGTCGCATATTTCTCAAAAAAACAATAAGCACAAGTATCTTTTTCAATACTTTTAGAATTGGTTTTGTGCGACGTGTAATATTATCCAAAACTTATATACTTTCTAATACAGTGCTTAACATAACTGATTGGACTTTTTCATTATAGTACTTTTATTTTTAAACTTGAATCTATTAATACCGAGGCAACATATTTTACTTTGTTTTTCAACTATAAACCTTTTATTATTGAAAAAACATTTTACTTTCAATGACTATTTGATTTTTCATAATTCATTGACCATGCTCTTTATATAATATAGTATATTTTTCTATCTCTAGCCACCTAACGAAAATGAAGAAGAAAGCTGTAAGGAGGTGATACAAAATAAAAGACCTCTAGAACATAATGGAAGCATAAATGAAAAGGAGCAAGAGGGCTCTTTCGAGGAGGAACTACCTGAAAAACAACAACAGGAACAAGACAACGGTATTAAGGAATATTATATATCATTATTGACTTATATTAATTTTAAATTTCACGATTTACTTATATTAATTTTTTGAAAACTTGGACCTAAGCACATGGTGGAGTATTTTTTATCATTCTCTCTTATTTGGCTACATATGATTTTCAGGTGAGCCTGAGGTCAATCGAGTTACATGTGAAGATAGACTTCCCGATGATCTTGACTATAATGTCAATAGCGGCTCGAAACTTTTGACTAGAGACGAAAAAGATAAAAAATACTATATCAAGCAAGGAATTCCGAGGAGTATAAAATTCCGCTGCATGACTAACCTTTACAAGGTGATTTATGCCTTATGTCTATTCCATCACTAACCTTTTCTCAAAACTAAGAAATTTGACCCAAAAAAAAAATGTTAAGCTGGTTATTTATCTTATCGAGTTTCCTTGCACTCTACACTGTACTAATAGGCTCTCACCAGTTGAAGATGAATATAATTGGAATCTTCCGATTGGAGAAAATCCAAATATGAGTATTTTCTCAACCAAAGAAGATTCAAGTATCAAAACCAACAAAAAGAATGCTGGTTGTAAGAGAAAATTGACAGGCTATTAAAAAGACAAAGGAGAAAAGGATATTACGCCTTCTTCAACCTCGAAGATTCTAAAAATGTAAGTATTTGGTAATACAATAAACTCTTTCCCTTTTGTAAAAGAATACTTTACAAAGCTATTTCAGTTCTCTAAGTCATTAAAATCTCCAGCTTGGATGAAATGCTTAAATCAATATAGATACATATTGTTCTCTGGAGAATTGTGGAAATACTCCCAAGCATCTAAGAATGTTGTGTCTAAATTCAATAGCTCTTTAAGTATATAAAATTCCTTCTAAGTTATTGGTATTTACTTTATATAAGAACTCCCGTCTTGTTGTCTTTTGGCTACCAATTTCATTAAGAATCCACACACCTTTAAAGTCAACAGTAATTACCCTATAATATTTACGTTGAACAAAGGTCACGAGTTCACGACCGAATTACTTACCTTTTTAGAAAAAGAAACAAAGAAAGAGTAAACAAAAGAAATGCTTAAATTGCAACCTTGTCCCTGAAGTTAATTAGTTAGCGAAGCCCAATATATATATATGTATATATATATCAAAAGATATTATCGTTATTAATTCCACCCAGGAAACCCGCACGAGGAACAGAAACACGGTGATAACAGATATCAACTCTTCTCCCATTTCAAACGCACAGAGATCAGCCATATTCTCACACAATATATGTAGTCTAACCGGGCCTCTCCATATCTACTACAAAATAATAAGGAAATCTGCATCGGCGACGGTGAAACTGAGGGAGGTGGAGATGAAGGCGGCGTTACAGCTTATTCAGCTCTCCGACGATTCCTGTAGCAGCCGAGACGACGTAGAAAGCAGTGTGCAGGGTTATATGAAGAATATGGAAGAAGAGAGTACTCGTTTTAGGGTCGGGTTATTTTAGGGATTTACACACTTGTAAATTGATTCATCGACTTATAACCTACTCAGATGCATCATTGAAAATTAAAAACAAAACGTCTCGACTTATCTATCTCTCTCTCTCTCTCTCTCTCTCTCTCTCTATATATATATATATATATATATATATATAACACGCTTCGTTGTACAATTTTAACTATATATATAACATGTAGAGTATATCTTAGTGTATTCATCTCTTGTATTACAAAAGTGTTAACAGATTACATTTATATTATTTAGATAGTAAATATAAAAGTAATTTTTAATTTTTACCAATGTTGACCTGAAAAGAGACCAACTTTGGTCGCTAATTATCCAGAAATTAAAATTAGCGACCAAAGTTGGTCGCTAATAAAGATCAGATTTATTTATATTTTATATAATATTTAAAATAATAATATAATTGTTAAACGTCAGAACTGGTCCCAGATTAGAAGCGACCAACTTTGGTCGCTAATTTTAAATTATATTTATTTATATTTTATAATTTTTTTATATAACAATATCATTATTAAAATTTTATAACCGGGTCCCACTTTAGCGACCAAAGTTGGTCGCTAATTTCAATATTTCTTTAACCAAGTAAGTCTGACCTGTCCGGTCAACATTTTGACCACATTATCGACCAAAAAGCGACCAACCTTGGTCGCTAAAGTATTTAGAATAATTATTTAATAATTTTCTCCAATTTAGCGACCAACTTTGGCCGCTTTTCTTGACAGACCAATTTTGGTCGCAAATTGTTGGTCGCTTTTTTTCGGATTTCTAGTAGTGAAAGCAGTGTGCAGGATTCCATGAAGATTATGGAAGAAGAGAGTGCTGGTTTCCCCGCTAACGCTAAATCGAGTTACTAGGACAAAATTTTGTGCTAGGTATATTCTAATTAACAATCGCAACAAGTATAATGTTGATTAGTTCCTGTATATGTGTTGCATATACTTAAGGTTGACGACGACGTAGTAAATATATACTCCTATATATAGAGTTAGTAAGTATTATCCTTTAGCAAACTTAATCTATCATATATGATACTTGTGTTCTATGTTTCTTCGGGTGGATTGGGTTTCTGATGAGTCGATGGAGAGATTATATTCTCGTGTGATCCATGGGCACAGCAAATAAAATCAAAGTATTCAAGGTTCTAATTAAGAGCAGTACATCGAAACTTAATCAAGCTTCTAGATTTGAACGTGTAGTTACGTTGGTCATACAAATTAATCTGTATAATTTCTCTTTTCTGTGGCTGATTTTTGTGATGCAGAATGAGGAAGATCAAAACTACTATCGTTTGAAGCAAGGACTACCAAGGAGTATGAAATTTTGTTCCGTCAGTGACCTCTACAAGGTGATTCATACCTTCTGTCTGTTTACTTATGTCAATAACACAACCTACACTTTACTAGAATTTTAATGGAGAAATATTTTTATTTTTTATCTTTATAGGTATACCCATTAGTTCGATCAGTAAAACGTTATAATCCTCTTGTGCTGGGAACCATAAACACTAAGATTTTTTTTATCACATGTAATTAAGCGCTGTATGAGATGTACAGTAATTTTGGTCTTAAAATTTTCATATGATTTATTGATTACATAGACAAGACCTCACTGGAAAATTTGAGAATGTTTTTAGTATTTGTTCGTGAAATTCGGAGCTTTAAATTGTACACAGTATATTAGAAAATATTTTCTATGTACGAATTAATTAATAAATATTTCTTGAATTATTGCTCATTGAGATTCCTTGCGTTCCACAGTGAACTAATAGGCTCTCACCAGTTGAAGATGAATATAATTGGAATCGCCTAGCCGGAAAAGATTTAAATATGAATATCTCGACTAAAGAAGAGTCAAGCATCAGAACCAACAAAAATAATATTGGTTGTAAGAGAAAATGGAGAGAGAATCAAAAAGGCAAGGGGAAAAGGATGTTACGACTTCTTCCACCTCCAAGATTGCAAAAATGTAAGTGTCGTTGGTATAATGTAAAATATTTTCCATGAAACATATTTTCGCATAAAAATATTTTACCTTGAAAAATTATTTTAGCTCTCTAGATTATTTTTCAGTTTGTGTGAGCATAAATGTCTGATGAAATATGTAACTGTACATGGTAGAGGATAGAGTTTTTTTATTGATAATTTGAGTGGATACCATTGTGTGCTAAAGCTTAACGATGTCAAGTGCTGGTCAATGGAGTAAGAGTTGGGCTAGTTGTCTAAAGAAAATACCTGTGTGGTCTAAGTAGTTTCAGTAATATTGGAGTAACATATTTTTCCTGGAGAAAAGATTTTAACAATAAGGTTACTAAACACAAGAAAAAATTTCATCGGCTAAAAAGTTCTTTTCGGGAAAAAATAGATGTACTTAAAACTCAATAGGCAATTTCTTGAAACTTTTAACGTCCTATGGTGTTATATCATCCTTGCATGATCTCCTGTTTAATTTATAAGGTCAATTTCTTGACTCTTCTTTAGACTATGATTTTCCATCAGTCTGAACAGACATGTTCTTACTTGATCATATTCAGATTAAATTATCCAGAGGTGAATTCAGATGGAGAAATAGTGGACAAAATGGGCTATGTGGATAAACCGGAAACTTCGATTGATGGTTGATATCTATGAGGTAACAAAGCCAGTGATGAATATGAAGAAGAACTAGAAGCAGCATATATGCATGGCAAGTTTAATTTGGAAACCTAAACACCTTATAATAATTGTCATGTACAACTTAGCCTTAATTATCTATGTGCGTTAATGGTAGTGATTTTAAGGCAAATGTGAAGATGTTACAGTTGTGGATTGAACTTCAGAAGTTTTTGGAATTTCAAGCTTCTTCAAGAATTGCATGCAGCAGCGTGGTTCTTAGCTCACAAGTGAACGTTTGACAAATTTTGAGGGGGTTTTCCCATGTCATTTTGAAATTTAGACCTTTTCATTTTAGTACTGTCATTGTTTAGGAATTTTATTGTAGGAAATTATTTGTTTTATGCAAGAGGATTATGAAAACCCTTAGGAAAAAACTATAATATGCTACTGAGAGAATTCATGTACTCAAAAGTGAATATATTTTATCCTTTGTCTCATTGTTTATCTTGTTATTCGAGATAGGATCCTCCGTATTCCTTCACGAAACAGTTACGCCATTTTGAAAAAGCAAAGAAAAACAGTTGCCGATTAATAAGAAATTTAGTGGAACAATTTTTGAGGTAGGAAGTTGTTTTGATAGCTTTACATGTACATTAACAAAAAACATGAAGATTTGTCTTTTTAACTGTGTTTACAGAAGTTTTAACGAAGCACTCGACTAATTTTACACACAACCAGTAAAAATTTTTTTAAGCAAATATACCACTAGGTGGTTGCCTAGTGGCAAATATATATATATATATATATATATATATCCCAAAACTTGGGTCTAAAGCTTGTAAGATGTCCGAACCAGTATAAAAATACAAAATACTACTAGCTAGTACTATGAATAGGAAAACTAATCTTACACAGAATAAGGATGTATGCTTCAAATTTCAAATGGTGTAATTGAATCTAATAGCAAAGGGCAAATACCAAGTAGCACCTCTAAAGCTCTCACGAGGCGTCAAGGTATGCGTTTCATTGAACAAAAGTCCAATGAACAAGGCTAATGTGAATTCCAAACACTTACACCACTGATTTGAAACTATCCCGAACTGATAACCATATGTGTTGCTCCAGCTTGATCTCTTAAGTCTTGATCTCCATTTCCAAAAATTGTGATCCTCAGCAGCATTAGATGGTATATTAACTATGTTCCTGTATCATTTAGGACCATAACCGATTGCTTAGCAGATAGATATAATGTATTACCTTCACATCTCCAGATTGAGTGCAATAACACACTAATACCACTGGATAATGCTCAAGCAATACACGACATAGTGATAGATGAAGCAGAAGCTGGTCATGAGAATTATCTAGGCAAAAGACTATGTCCAGTTCAAGAGCACACTGTCTAATCACTTGTGCATCATGAATCCAGTATGTACAATACACACCACGACAGTATGTATCACCTTGCAAGCTTATTGTGTATCTTGTATGATGCCTGCTTGCCTATGAGATCTGTATGTTGCCAAACAACCCAAGGACGAGCATGATGACATGATAATACCACTGGGAAGTCGTCTACCAACACACAGAAAAGAAAAACAATGAAGAATGAGGCAAGATCAGGCATAGCATCCATATTTATGATCATCAATCAGGTGCTTTTCTTTTTGCTGCCCTAACCCTAAGATTAGGGATTTGAGCCTTATCTATATTGATTAATCTCCTCCCTACACTTGGCAGTTCAGAGAATGAGTTAAATGACATTGTACCTACAAAAGAAAAAATAATGTTAGCTAAATAATCTGCCATTGTATTTCCTTCTCCGAGCACATGTTGAAAGATCACATTGAATTGATCCTTCAACCCCTTTATCCTCTTCAAGTCTGCCACAATGCTCCATGGTGGATCTCAACCCCCTTCAATGATCCTCTTCATTACCAAACAGTTAGTCTCAATAATGAGTGGATGAAGCTGCTTCTCCACACAGTAATCCTTCAATAATAGCTTTTGCCTCAGCCAGAATATTGGTTGTCTCACCTATCTCCTGTGCTTCAGCATATACCAAATCTCCACTAATATTACGCACACAAAAGACATAGGAACTAGGTCCAGGATTGCCTCTACAAACCCCATCTGTGATACACTTAAACCAACCCACATATGGAAATTGCCATGTTACTCTCTTAGTTACTACATAAGGTTTATAACCTTCAAAATACTTAACCATATTCGGCCACAATAGAGGAATATTTGACATCCAAGGATACCTCACCTTTGCTAGGTAGTGTAGAGTCTTATTTACCTCATGGATCACCCTATTGCAAGAAACTGATCGTGCATGCTTCATTGTGTTTCTCCTCTTCAAATCTCCCATGCCACCACTGCTGGTATTGCTTGAATCAATGGCTTAAGCTTGGGGCAACACTGAGTATTCCAACATGCTCTTATCACTTGATGTACCTGCACCATATTGACAATTATTGTGATGACTCGATAGGTCATCTTATGATCTAAAACTAAACTCTGTATTTCGAGGCCTTAAAAAATTAATTTTATCCCTACTCGATTTGCGTGCACAGTTCGGGCGTGTTTTCGAAAAGTTTTTGTGTTGAAAGTTGATAAAAATAAGGATTTTTAATTAAAAACTTCATTTGAGTTGACTTCGGTCAATATTTTTAGTAAACGGACACAGATTCGTGCTTTGACAGTCCCGCTGGATCTGTGTCGAAATATGGGACCTGGGCGTATGCTTGGAATCAAATTCGGAGGTCCCAAGCCCGAGTTATGAATTTTTGTTAAAAATTGAAATTTGAAAAAAATTATTGGTGTTTAAGAAAAGTATTGATGTGATCTTATTGGTATCGGGTCCGTATTTTGGTTCCGGAGCCCGGTAAAGGTTCAATATAATATTTAGGACATGTCTGTGAAATGTGGTGAGAAACGGAGTTAGTTTGACGTGATTCGGACGTCCGGTTGTGAAAATAGGAATTTCAAAGTATTCTTGAGAATTTCATTTGATTTGGTGCTAAATTCGTGGTTTTAAGTGTTATTTTGGCGATTTAATCGCACGATCAAGTTCGTTGATGTTTTAAGACTTGTGTGAATGTTTGGTTTAGAGCCCCGAGGGCTCGGGTGAGTTTCGGATAGGATACAGAGTGAAAATAGGACTTAGAACGCCTCAGACCTCGCAAATGCGAGGTCAAGCATCGCATTTGCGACCACTGTTGGGTTCGCATTTGCGATCCACTCATCGCGTTTGCGAAGAGTGGCTAGGAAGCCCAACATTCGCATTTGTGAACAATGCTTCGCATTTGCAAACTGGGACAGGGGGAGGCAGTCTTCGCATTTGCGATTATTGGATCGCATTTGCAGCCAACTTAGTTCGCATTTGCAAAGATGACAAAAATGTGAGAATCTTCACAAATGCGATGGATTTATCGCATTTGTGAAGTCCAGGTCGCATTTGCGACATCTGTAACTGGTAAAACTTGACTTAGACGAGATTTTTGCTCATTTTTCAAAACTTTCAAAACAAGAAACCTTCAAGGCGATTTTCCAAAGATCATTTCTTCCCCAAATCATAGGTAAGTGATTCTTAACTAGTTTCTTTCAATCATTCACTTCATTTGACAAGATTTCCACCTAGAATATAAGGTTTTCATGGTGGATTTGAGGATTTTTGGGTAGAAACTAAGGGATTTTGAAATTTGGGGATCGGATTCCAAATCCAATTGTTTATCCGGGCTCGGGAGGGGGGAAGGGGGGGGGGGGAGGAGGGGGAGAGGATCATGACGGCGCCTAACATTTCACATGCTAGGCAAGCCAACTTTAGACGATTTACTTCTTTTGGCAGCTTAAACGATAACAACAATAACAAACTGAAATAACAGATATGTTCTAAGTATAAATACGGAAGCTAAACAGACAACGTCTATTACAATTTCCTAAACCTGGTGTCACAAGTGCACGAGCTTCTAAAGTAATACACATAAAGGTTTGAAATAAGTACAAAGCTTTCTGAATGAAGTTATACAGCTAAAAGAAAAGAGGATGGGGACTCCAGGAGCTGCGGGTGCTGAACAGTTGTACCTCAAGTCTCCGCAAATGTCCGATCCGAGCTCGCTAGTAATCGCCGCTGGGACCGTCTTTAAAATCTACACAGTGTGCAGAGTGCAGTATCAGTACGACTGACCCCATGTACTGGTAAATGCCGAACCTAACCTCGTCAAAGTAGTGACGAGGCTAAGGCGGGTCACCTACGCTAAAACTTGTATGCAGTCCATAATAATAACAGAATAATTGAAATACGGTACAGAATTAAATAGCCAACAGGAAATGATAACTACAGCCTCAAAAATAAACCGGTGTCGTCCAGATTTACCAATCTTTACTAGTTAAAACAAAATATCGAAAACAACGCAGCTCAAGAATAGAAACATATAGGTTGTTATGGCGCAACCCGATTCCACCAGACAACACATAATCCTCCCTTATTCCACCATAACAATATCAATAACACTCAATAATATATATTTGTTGCGGCGCACAACCTCTGAGGCCTGCAATAAAAAATCTGATGCACCAGCAGTGTTCTAAGTCCTATTTTCCCTCCGTAGCCTATCCGAAACTCACCCGAGCCCTCGGGGCTCCATGCACACAATTCTTAAAACATCATACAAACTGATCATGCCATCAAATCGCCAAAATAACACTTAAAACCATGAATTTAGCACCAAATCAAATGAAATTCTCAAGAACACTTTGAAATTCCTATTTTCACAAGAGGAGGTCCGAATCACGTCAAACAAACTTCGTTTCTCACCAAATTTCACAAACTTGTCCTAAATATTATATTGTACCTGTACCGGGCTCCAGAACATAAATACGGACCCGATACCAACAAATCAAACACCAATACTTTTCTTAAAAACCAATAATTTTTTTTAGATTTTAATTTTTAACAAAAATTCATAACTCGGGCTAGGGACCTCCGAATCCGATTCCGGGGATACGCCCAGGTCCCATATTTTGTCACGGACCCACCGGGATTGTCAAAGCATGAATCCGGGCCCGTTTTCAAAAATGTTGACTGAAGTCAACATAAATGTAGTTTTTAATCAAAAATTATTATTTTTATCAACTTTCAACACAAAAGCTTTCCGGAAATACGTCCGGACTGCCAACGCAAATCGAGGAGGGATAAAATTAGGTTTTTAAGACCTGAATATAGAGTTTAGTTTTAAATCATAAGATGACCTATTGGGTCATCACAATTATACCTGCTGCCTGAAGGAACATTTTCCATACCTTGGCTGTTGTTTCACTTGTAAGAAATAAATGCTGGAAGGAATCTTCTTGTGGGGGTAAACAACACAAACACTTAGATACTACCTTATATCCACTTCTCCTCCATATATCATCTGTATGAATCTTGCCATTCCACAACCTCCATAGGAACAAATAGATTTTGAAGGGTAGACCTTTGATCCACAACGACTTGTATTCTGCATTTGTTGGAGCCCTATGCCTTAGAATCTTCCATGCACTACCAACTGTAAATCTGCCTGAAGCTGTTGGCATCCGCTTGGGAGTGTCTCAATACTCATCACTGCCATTAAAATATATCTCTTGCCTTATATGATCTGCTATATCATCTGGGAAAGACTGCTCTAGCAACTAATCATTCCAATTGTCTTGCATCTTCAACTCAGCCACTTCCTGTAGTTCTTCACAGTGGGAAATTTTGGGGGCACTACATGATACAATGCACCTAAGCCAGTCCAATTTTCGTGCCATACATTGGTAGAACCTCTATTTATCTCCCATAATTTCTGATGTTCCACCTCTTCCCTTTCCTCCAAAATCTTTCTCCACACATGTGAGCCTTCTCTAAATTGGACAACTTTAGGTAGTTCCTTCTTTCAATACTTTTTCCACATAAAGTTTGACCATAGGGACTTTGATATTCTGAACTTCCACCATAGCTTAGAAAATAGGTCCATGGAAACATGAAACAGTGATCTCAAACCTAGACCACCCTCCTCCTTTGGTAAGCATAAGTTAAGCCATTTTGTCCAGTGTCTACTCCTTCCCTCCTCTTTGTTACTCCAGAAAAACCTAGCAAAGCTTTTGTGCAAATGTTCCAGCACATTATCAGGAGGATCCAACACTAATTTTATATGTGTAGGCATGCTTTGAAGTACACTAGTAATGAGTGTTGCCTTGCCCCCATAAGATAGTAACTTTCCTTTCTAGGAGTAGTTTTGCTTTCACCCTCTTAATGACATCATTATAATAATCTTTCCTCCTTCTTGTGTAGAAGATAGGGCAGCCTAGGTAAGTGAATGGAAACTCCCCCTTTTCGAAATCCAGTGAGTGCACCAACTGATGAAAAGAGTGATCCTACCACATTAGCATGCATATAGTATGTCTTATTCTTATTAATCAACTGCCCAGAAGTCTGCTCATACAATGTTAGTACCTCCATCAGTTTTCCTAATGAATAAAGATTAGCAGATACAAAGATGATTGTATCATCAGCATAAGCCAAATGGTTTAAAGGATCTGTTCACTTTGGCATACCATATCCTCTAAACCCCTTGTCTTTAAAGAGCTTGTTCAAATATCTTGATAACTCTTCAGCTGATAAAATAAATAGTGCTGGGCATAAGGGATCACCTTGTTTAACTCCTCTCGTAGATCTAAAGAATCCTGAAGCTTGGACATTTACTAGTACTGAGTACAAGTTATTAGAAATCAGATTCCATATCATGTTTATGAAAATCTCAAGAAATCCTATCTTTCTCAACACATGTAATAAATACCTCCAAGAAACCCTATCATATGTCTTTGCCATGTCCAACTTTATAAACACATTAGCAGGTTTCCCCCTTAACCTTATGTCAGTGACAATCTCCTGTGTGAGTAAGATATTCTCAAAGATGCTTCTCTCTTTAACAAATCCAGATTGCCTGGAAGATACCAGTGATGGTAGTATCTTCTCCAACCTACACCCTTGAGATTACCTTGTTTATAAATTTGTTAAGGCTTATATTCCTCAAATCTGAGAATGTTTGAACCAATAGCTTCTTAGGCAGCAACAAAATATTAGTGTGAGTAATTGATTTTGGCAAAGAGGCTCCACTGTAAAACACCTGAAGCATATTGAATATGTCCTCCCCTATTATATCCCAACACTCTTGATAGAAAACACCTGTGAAGCCATTTGGTCCACTTGCACTATCACGACTCAATGAGAAGACATCTCCCTTCACCTCTTGTTTACTTGGCATTCTACACAGCTCCATGTTTTGTTCAAGTGTCACCATAGCAGGTACATTATTCAGAAGATCAAAATTAGTAGTATCTCCTTCTTGAGTAAACTGTTTTTGACAGAATTCAACAACTTCATTGGCCATCTGCTCCTGTGTTTCAATCCACACTCCATGACTTTTTTTTAATCCTTTTAAGTTGCAATTTTTGCCTCTTACAATTCACATGATTATGAAAAAATCTTGTGTTCCTATCTCTTTCTGAAAACCAATTCATTCCAGCCTTTTGTTTCCAGTATTGCTCTTCAATGCTAAGATACTTTTTCAATTCAGCTTGTGCCCTTTGAAGTATAATTCTGTTATCAATAGTTGGCTCCTCCTCAAACAACTTCTCCTTGATTCTCACAATGTCCTCCCTAATGGCAAGCTGCTTGAATATATCCCCATATGTCAGCTTACTCCATTTAGATAATGCTATCTTCACCCTCATCAACTTTGCATGAACACCAAAAAGTGATCCCCAATAAAATCAGCCACCCAATTCTGTGTAACAACCTCCTCGAAAGAGTCATGCTTTGCCCAGAAGTTGAGAAATCTGAAAGGCTTCACAAATTGCTTTGCATCATCTCCACAACTCATCAATAAATGTGCATGATCTGAGCCTGTTCTTATAAGGTGTTGTACCTCAATATTAGGAAAGAGATTTTGGAAAGGTAGGTTGACAAAGATCCTGTCCAACCTCTTAAGAATACACCCTGCATTAGGTTTCCCATTCCACCATGTAAAAGGACTTCCTTTGTAACCAAGATCAAATAATCCACACGAGTTTACACAGAATGCAAAGTCCTCATATTCTAGAGGATATAATGGAAGGACACCTATCTTTTCTTCTTCATGCAACACTACATTGAAGACTCCCCCAACCAACCAAGGTAACTCAATATTACTAGCAAGATAGTACGAGTTGTCCCACAATTCCAACGTCTCAAGTGATGAGCATTTAGCATAAATAAAATTCCTCATAATGTGCTTACCAATGTCTTGATAATAGACCTTGATAGTCACCTTCTGCTCAGTATCAATCAATAACTCCCACTCCAGAACATTGTCAAAGTACAACCATAATTTTCTATTCATGTTTGAATAAGCAGCACCCATTCCTAACCTTCTCCTATACCTATGAATATGCCCAACTTTTGAAATGGTTCCATGAGAGCAACAATGAAAAAGCCATACTCCCTAAGCATATTAGTCACCCTTTGAAAGGCCTGCTGAGTTCTCACAGGCCTTATATTCCAAATCAAAGTATTAATCATCATTTAGTAGTTGAAGCTTCCCTCTTGGGCAAAATTCTTTTAGGTTGAAGTGGTTCTTTGTTCAGTGTTTGCTTCTTTCCCTTCTTACCTCTCTTCTCATTGAACCTAGGTGATAAGTTAGCCTCTTTAACCATATTTTTGAAATTACTTGCTGTTGATTTATCATCACCTTCATTTTCAAGCTATCTTTGCTCCACCATTGCATTCTGAATATCAACTGGAATCAGATTGTGTGTGATTATATCATGAAGTATCTAGTTAGGTGACTGCAGTGGTACATTAATTTGAATCTGCATTGCCTCCCATGTACCTAAAGCACATGCCATTGGTAGTGCTTCAATAGCTCTAGTGTTCCTCAAAACTATAGCCTGTTCAATTCCATGTGTGTCATTCATTATTGCCTTCCTTAGTGCCCCAAAATTCCTCTCCATGACTCCCATATTCTCTCGCATCACCTTAAATTGAAGCTCATAAACAGATTCACTGTAGCAGAATGTGTAGGAATTACTGTTCCATTGAGATCGCCTAACTTCCCATCACATGTTTCATGATCTGACCTCATTGTATCGTTTAGGACCTTTGTAGGAACATTCTCGAATTGATCATCACCTGAAACCTCCACCGAATGACCCTCAACAGTGGCCAAAACCTTAACAGATCCCCTAGGGTTTACTGTTGCATTGGCCTGTTTCTTGGCTAGATCATCTTCAGCTGATTTTTCCACTTGAAACACACTCCTTGGAAGCTCCTGAGTCACCTCTAGTTAGCATATTACTTGATGATCATTCGGTTGATGAGAATCATCAACCCTAGTGTCCAGTAAATTAGGGTTTACTGTAGAACTAGGGTTCTTTACACCTTCCACTTTCTCTTGCTTATTGCTCCTGCTTTCCTCCATTCCTGAACTTGTTTTTTCACTTGTTGGATCATCCATTAGCTCCACCTCATCACTCCATAATCTTCTCCCTGAATTAACTTCTTGAACCTCCCCAATCTTGTTAGATTCTTCAAAAGTTTGAGAGGGAATTTCATGGTATGAGTTATTCAAGGTGACATTGAGCTGCCTTATTTCTTGTTTGTTAGCCCCAAAACGTCTATGTACCCACTCCAATGTAGACTCCTTCATATTAGCCTTCTCAATTCTAGCATTAATAGGATTATAAGCTTTGTCCTTTTCCGAAATTTGAATCCTATTCCCTATAGGTTTGACAATCCCACTAGGCGTAGGATTCCCATTCTTCTCCTTGTCTAGTACTTTTTCCACTGCTTCTTCTTTCACACGCCCTTGTTCTTCAATCTTTTGAATCCCTCCTCCAGTAGGATTAGGAATTCCTTCTTTCCCAGCTAACCTAATCCCATTACTTTTAGGATTAGGGCTGGAATTTCCAAAAATATGCACCTTCTCCTTCTCATGTTCATTATTTGATCCCTTGAGCAATTGACTCTTCTCTTTTTCTTTGGACTTATCCTTACCTTTGCCATCACTAATCCTCAAAGTTGGCTGGCCAATTTCGTCAATCTCCAGTGCATCGAACTTGTTCTTTGGTATTGCATCTTCTTTAGCCTTTCGTTTCAATTTGCCATTTTCCTTCTCCTTGTCCCCCTCAATAATATAACCAATTTTGTCTCTTTGATACCTATTATTTCTTCGTTGCATCCACTCTTGTCTTGCCGGATTAGCAATAGGTTTCCCAGGTACCTTCCCACTGGCCAACACCTTAGTAGTATTAGCTGCAGTAACTACAATTTCCTTTGTCTTGTCAACATTCTCGACAACTTCATCAAATATCTTATGCAATTTTGGGTGAATTGCCCAACATTCCGGCTCATTATCACCTTGTTTCTTGCAAGTCTTGCAATATTTGGTCATATAGTGTCACGACCCAAATACCTAACTCGCCGTGATGACGCCTATCGTGGTACTAGGCTAGCTGATATTTCCAAAACACATTGATAATTTATAATAAGATAGTTCAAAACCATTTCATAACAGAGATTTCACAAGAAGAGTTAAACTCAAAATAAAATGCAAAAAAGATAGCCCGACATCGGAGTGTTACTAAGTCATGAGCATCTAAAAACCAAATCCAGAAACAGAGTTTACAATAGTCCACCATTACTAAACAGAATGAAAAGACAACAATGGAAGGAGAGACAAGGGTTGCGGACGCCGACAACTACCTCGTAGATCTCCGACAGTCAACCGCACACGAGCTCAACGACCTCCGCGACCAGTCTCACCTGTATCTACACACAAGGTACAGGGAGTAACGTGAGTACTTCCAACTCAGTAAGTAACAGAAATAAATAAGGAACTGAGAAGCAGTGACGAGCTATGCAAATACAGTTTATTTCAGCAAATTTCAGTAAAGAATAGGCATGCTCTCAAGTTTAGCAGTTTAAGTCAAATCAGTTCGTGCTCAAGTGCCAGATATCAAGTCTTTCAGGGGGTTGCACAACAAGAACATATAACAGCCAAGTGCAGCAATAATTGAAAGCAAGTACAATGTCTTATGACAACCGTCACTTAACTCATCTCAACAGCTCAATCACTCGGCTCTCAGCGCTCAATTACTCAATAGGTACCTGCGCTCACTGGGGGTGTGCAGACTCCGGAGGGGCTCTTTCAGCCCAAGCGCTATAATCCGCATGGACAACTCACGTGCAGCACGTATAACTCACATGCTATAATATCAAAACAAGATTCGCACGGACAAATCACATTCATTAATATCAAAACAAGATCTGCACGGACAACTCACGTGCTGCGTGCTGCACGAACAACTCATGTGCTACAATATCAATGTCTCACCACTTGGCCCCTAGGCCTCACTCAGTCACCAACCTCCCTAGTCTCATGGGCTATCAAAAATGATATACAACAGCCCAAACAGAGAAAATATTATGTATCAATAATGAACAGTAAGAGACGGAGGCATAATAAACAAGTAAAGCTATGACTGAGTTCGAAACAACAATTAGCAGCTAATTCAGCAAGTACACGACCTCACAGGTCTCAACAGTGGTAACATAAGGCCTAAACATGATTTCTTACATGAACTGGAGTCAATTTCCATGAAAATAGAGGGAACATGTATTAAACAGTAGGCTAATCGATTCCACAGTCTCATGGGACGGACCAAGTAATAATCCCTGCGGTGCACGCCCACACGCCTGTCACCTAGCATGTGCGTCACCTCCAAAATAGTCATACGACACAAAACCCGGGGTTTCATACCCTCAGGACCAAATTTATAACCGTTACTTACCTCAATCCGAGCAAAATCCTACTCTGTGATGCCTTTGCCTCTCGAATCAGCCTCCAAATGCCTCGAATCTAGCCATAAGCAGTACAATACCATTAATATATGCTAATGGAATCAATTCCACAAGAAAAACTACTAAATTACACTCAAAACCTTAAATTGGCTCAAACCCGGCCCTGGGCCCACGTCTCGAAATCCAAAAAAGTCACAAATCCTGAAAGCCCATTCACTCACAAGTCTAACCATACCAATTTCATCAAAATTCGACATCATTTGCCCCTCCAAATCCCCAAAACTCACTCTCCAATTCTCAAGCCTTGACCTCCCAAATTTCACCTAAAAAACTCACCAACTAGGTGTAAAATCAGTGGGGAAACACCAATATTGAACATAAATAAGCGTAAGGAACTCACCTCAGTGATTGCTTTGAAATCCCTCTCAAAAATCCCCAAAATCCGAGCTCAAAGATGTGAAAAATGGGGAAAAATCCCGAAGTATTCTATTTATACCCTCTGTCCAGCAAAACTGCACCTGCGGTCTCCTTGTCGCTTCTGCGACGCCGCACATGCGGGAATCCTAACACAGGTGCGGATTACACTTAATCTCCCAGGTTTCGCATCTACGGTCAAACTCTCGCACCTGCGGGCCCCTGGCCGCTTCTGCGATCCTTGCCTTCTACGCCCTTTCCGCATCTGCGCTTACGCAGATGCGTATCAAGCCTCGCACCTGCGCTTCCAGTCCAAGCCTCCCTTGCCTGCATCTGTGATCTCCTCATCGCTTCTACGGGACCGCACCTGCAGGCTTCCCACCGCTGGTGCAGAATCACTAGAACCAGGCCAACTTTAGCAGTCCTTCAAACTTCAATCTTGTTCCATTAATCATTCGAAATCAACCCGAGGCCCTCGGGACCTCAACCAAACATACCAACACGTCCCATAATATCATACGAACTTAGTCGAACCTTCTAATCACTCAAAACAACGTCAAAACACCAAATTACTCTCAAATTCAAGCCTAAGAACTTCTAAACTTCCGAATTCCGCCAACGATGCCGAAACCTACCCAACCACATCCGAATGACCTAAAATTTTTTCACACAAGTCAGAAATGACACCAACCTACTCCAACTTACAGAGATTCAATCCGACCACGATATCAAAATTTCCACTGCCGACCAAAATCGCCAAAATTTCAATTTTTTTCAATTCAAGCCTAATTCTACGACGGACCTCCAAATCACATTTCGGACGTGCTCCTAAGTCCAAAATTACCTAACGCTGCCAATTGAACCGTCAAAATTCAAATCTGAGGTTGTTTACACATAAGTCAACATCCGGTCAACTCTTCCAACTTAAGCTTTCAAATAATAGACTAAGTGTCTCATTTCACTCCAAAACCTCTCCGGACCCGAACCAACTGACCTGGTAAGACATTATACAGCTGAAGAACACAACTGAAGCAGAAAATAAGGGAAATGGGCTATAACTCCCAGAACGACCGGCCGGGTTGTTACGCGTAGTCATATTTTATCTTATTCCACTTGGATTCTTATGGCCCGGATTCATCTGCCTCTTGAACAATTTTAATACGTTGTGGAAATTTAGATAGCAATTTAACCTCCACCTTCACTTTTGCACAACTAGGTCTAGTGCCATTTTGAGTTGAGAGATCAACATGTAATGGATAATCAACAACACTTGCCAATGAAAAAACACACATTCCTTACCAAAAAAGTTGGGTGGCAATGCTGGAAAGCTAATCCTAGCTACAACAATGGTAGTCTCCTCATCAGGTGTCCACCATGGGTTCCACTTCGTGCATCGCATCTGCCAGATCTCAGCTTGTGCTTTTAAATAAAAAGCTAGCTTTGCGAGAAGATGAACATAGTCCTCCAGTAGTGAAAATTACATGATTGTTTTCAATCAAACCAATTGAACAAGTTCCTTTGATCTCACATTGAATGGGGATAACTGTCACGACCCAAATCGATAGGCCACAACGGGCACCCGGTACCTTACTCAACCGAGTACCTACGTAACGTATCTTTCGTATCATACTATCATAGGTAAATGAGCAAAAGAGACTGTCGTGAGATAAGTAGAATAAAACATGAGGAAATACCCGACATAGAACGATCCACCCTGATATAAAAACTTACACGCGTGACATACGAGCCTATAAGGCCAACATGATCATTTGTAAACTCAAAACATAGGCCGACAAGGCCATACAAGCATCCGTATACATGACATCTATCTACAAGTCTCTAAGAGTACATACTTATCATAAGGTCGGGATAGGGCCCCGCTATACAAAATAATACGTGTCTAAATCATACTGACCAAACAAGCCACTCCGGAGCAAATGGAGCGAACCAAAATCTTCCGCTGAGCTGATAGCCTACTTGGAGGACTCTCGACCTGTCTATCGGGACCTGCGGGCATGAAACGCAGCGTCCCCAGGCAAAAGGGACATCAGTACGAATAATGTACCGAGTATGTAAGGCACATAAATAAGTACATAAAAGACATGGAAGAAATATAGAGTACATGACTCAACCTGTAAGTCTGGACAACTTTGTAAATCATGAAATACTTATAGTGTCATGCATATGCATATCAATGTCATGTCGTGCATAGGTACATGTGTTCATAACATCATCAAGCCTCTGAGGTCATCCTATCATATCATCTTGGCCATTGTGGGCAAAACTATCAACGTATACCAGCTGATCAGGTGGTGGTTTGTATATAATGCCATAACCTTTTCCCATATCCCATATACATATATATACATATATATGCGTATATAATGCCATCTAGTCATGGGTCAATGTACATGAATGCAATGCATGAGAAGTACGTTAATAAAATCTCTTGGAATGTCATAAGACAATTATGCCTTTGAGTAATATCATGAAGTAAATTTTTTTCAACTTACGTATTTTTTTGAGACCCATGAACAGAGGATAGAATAATATGACACACGAGGAATCAAGAACATAAGCATCTCTAGTATTTCTATGAATATAGCCATTTATGGAAATTGTGCATTTGCTCGTTTCGTTTGTGTCGTATAGATCATGCCAAAAGAAAGAAGGGGTAGCCTTAACATACCTGAGTCGATTCTCTTGAGAATTCCTCTAACACACGTTAATTTTGACAAAACACGTGATGGCAAGATCGGAGTAGGAAAAATCCGTTGCTTAAAATACTAAGAATTCTCGTTTGATCCCTTGAAGATGCTATGAAATCTTGTATTATCCGTACTTAGCATTTGCTATAAGATTTACGTTTTGAGACTTAGGTTTGTAACATACAACATTTATGCTTTTGAATGCATATCATAATGGAATTGTGACTTATGTTCGTTAATAAAGGATAAGACTCACGTTTTAGGTGTCTATCCATTATTAAATGAAAATGACTCACTTTCTTTTGAGGATTGCCACATAATATAGTCACTTTTGAGTCACAATATCTTGATTCTTTTGCTGCCACGTTACCACACATAAACTTATCCAAATTTTCACTCCTTCTCCTTAATCAACTTATTAATCCCCCACTAATTCAATAATTAACCAATTACCCATATAATTAAGAACTATCTCAAATTACTTATAATACTACTCACTTTTAACACACCTTATACACCTCATTATCATGGTCATGTGGTACCTTGTATGGTACTAGTTCATAAATACCAGGTATTTTAGCTCGGGCTGTATTTTATCCCAAAATGTCACACTTCGATGAAATTTATTTCCTTTGATTTGCTTGTCCTTTCTCCTTTACTAATTTACTCATCACATTACGACAAAACTTTAACGTTCGAAAACGATGAAAGTCTCATTCCCGAACTTATGTTGATTAACTTACGACAAAACTTTAACGTTCGAAAACGATGGATGTAATATCTCATTTCAAAGCTTTCGTCAATTTACTTATGGCGTACTTTTACGTACGAAAACATGGGGTGTAAGATCATTCCCTCCTTTGGAACATTCATCCTCGAATGTTGACTGATACACTTATCATTCTCATAACCCATAGCTCTTGCTAATACTTTAATACTCTTCTAGTCATGTAAGCAATTGTTCTTTGAATAAATCCAAAGGCCAGGGCATTCCCCCCTTTACGCCTTTCTCACACCACGACTTGTGGTCGAAATTCTTCCAATCTTGCAACTGTTGCTACCTTTTGCCATAGATCAGTTTATCCATTCGTATGACTTTACTACCATAACTCTTACTTTGATTTATTGTTATTGAGGTCTACAACCGAACTCCAGGCTACTTTCGTTGCTTATCCCATATGTGTAAACCTGATTCCTTTAATGCTTCCACATTACTGTTCATCTTAAGAATGACGGCCTAATCTCATCTCGTACTTTGTGACTTTTTTCCATCCATTGTTAATTCACCTCAATATTAATTTACAATATACCACTGATAACTTGAAACTTCTTACGTCATACTTTGCCACTAGGGCTTACGTTGCATCGAGGAATATTTGAAGTGATTTTCCTGATCCACTTTGGGGTGATACTGTACTTCAATGACCCTATTTTATAGCATCCCAATGTGATTCACTTACGTGGGTATTTTAATCTCGTACAATCCATGAAATCCTCTTCAAATCATTACTTACTCGAATGCCTAAACGTCATCCTTTATCCATCACAATCACACCCTCATTGTACTATCAGGGCAGCATTCCAGCTCTTCTAAAATCTACTAGTCTTAGACTCCTTTGAGTTCATTCAGGCTATACTGAGCTTTCTATGACTTAGAGAAACCACCATCTCTTCTTGTTTTCATGGGCTTAATCCCGAGGACATATCCATTCTTGTCATCTTCTCACTCGCCTTTTCTTATCCTTACTCCTGTCTTGCTAAAACCTTTGTATACGGCTAAAATCGGAGAGCCCGATTTTATGACCGTTATGACATTCCACGGCCCGCCTTCAGAAGCCTCGAGGCACCGTTCGAGGTTCAACCCCGAAGGTTCCCTAGGCTTGACCTCGGGGTAGCACAAATTGGTGGCTGCAATAGACAAGCGGAAAGTTCCCAAGGCACGCGATCAAAGCTGACAATACCTGCCAAAATAGTACTAGTCTGTACCAAACTAGTAAATAGCTGTATTAGCTATTTTTCTTTGTAATAATTATACATGTACCGTGTTGGGACCCCCTTCCTATATAAAGGGGACCCTTATCGTTTCTTACACACATGATATTCAATACTAGAACAAGAACATTCTCTGCTCTACACCTTAAATATTTCTCCCTTGATTTTATTACTTACATTTATTACATTGCTTACATTTATTGCGTTTTATTGATTGTTCTTCATTTATTACTCATCATTGATCATAGAGAGCCATCATCAAAGCTCTTAGAACTGTTAGTCCTTCATCGGCCATCCACAACCTAACGCATTAGCTCGACCTCGAGGCCCAGAATAGGCTAGCTCGAGACCCCCATTCTCGGCCATTCGGTTTGCATAGCTTACTATCTTCAAGCTCTTATCTTATTTTATAGTCTCACACTTAGCATCTATTGCCTAACAACTAGCATAAAAATAAATCACGTATTTTTAGAACCACAAAATCAAATCTAATTGTAATTACCATTTTCAAGGTAAATAGTTTGGCGCCCACCGTGGGGCTAAAAATAATAGTGACTGTTTTCGTGCTGGTTTTCTCGAAAATACAAGTTATTCTTCACACTTTTTCCTGTCCAAGAATCTTTGATTTCAGGTCAAAATGTCTAACTCAGTGAATGCACATGAAAACAATGGTTCTGAGGACCATGGAGAGAATGGTGTAGCTGTTCCAGGCGTCGGTGTACCACCATGAAACCCTGAGGACGTACCAGAACCAATCCCCGTGGACGTGGTCTCACGCAACGCCCAACACGTCGATATAAGCTCCCACACTAACAGGAGTATACGCCAAGAAAACCAACAAGAAGCTCAAAAAACCCCGGCTTGGGAGGAACAAGAAGTTAGCCTTCACGTCATCTTTGAGATGTTACAGGCACAGCAGCTGGCGATTGCTCAACTACAAAGCCATAAAAAAACTCCAAGCACAGCAACACCAGAAACGGCTCCTCGAGCCGAATAGGTGCCAGAAAGATCAAGCAATAACGAGTCAGCAGCCGACCCCACTATCATAAAGATGCTCGAGGACCTCACAAAGAGGATTGAATCGGGTGAAAAGAAGATAGAAGCCAATGACAAAAAGGTGGAGACCTACAATTCAATGGTCGATCAAATTCTGGGCGCACCCCCGATCCTGAATGGTGTAGATTCAAAAAAATTCGTACAGAAGCCATTCCCACAAAATGCTGCTCCAAAGCCCATCCCGAAGAAATTCAGAATGCCCAATCTTCCGAAGTACAACGGAATCTCGGACCCCAACGAGCACGTCACTGCTTACACTTGTGCGGTGAAGGGCAATGACCTGAAGGACGACGAGATTGAATCCTTCCTGCTAAAAAAGTTCGGAGAAAAACTTTCAAAAGGGGCCATGATGTGGTATCACAACCTAGCCCCGAATTCGATAGACTCGTTTGCCATGCTGGCAGATTCTTTTATAAAGGCACATGCCGGTGCCATCAAGGTTGCTACAAGGAAATCCGACGTCTTCAAAATCAAACAGAGGGAAAACGAGATGCTACGCGAGTTTGTATCTCGCTTTCAAATGGAGCGAATGGAATTACCTCCAGTCTTTGATGACTGGCAGTACAGGCCTTCACTCAAGGTTTGAACGAACGAAGCTCGATATCTTCGAAGCAGCTGAAGCAGAACTTGGTTGAATATCCCGACCAAGACTTGGTCGGATGTCCACAACCGGTATCAGTTAAAGATTAGAGTCGAGGACGACCAACTAGGAGCCCCCTCGGGCTCAGTATATCCTACCAGGCTCTTGGCAAAGGAACCAAGGCTAAACAAGGAAAGGTACCAACCGTACACTGAAGATCGAAGAAACGCCCCAAGGCGTAACATACCCTGCCATGATCGAAGGACAGATCGAGGTCAGAATCCTCGGGGACTCGTGAGCAGACCCGGATTCGACAGACACACAGGACCGACGGAGGCACCCCAATTATCTAAGTACAACTTCAGCATTGAAGTTTCGGACATTGTATCTGCCATCGATAAAATCAGAGGCACTAGGTGGCCAAAACCCGTACTATCAGATCCGTCGCAAAGGAACCCTAACTTGGTGTACGAATTTCACGGCACACACGGTTATAGGACCGAAGATTGCAGACAGCTCCGAGAGGAAGTAGCCTGACTAATCAACAAAGGGCACCTGCGAGAGTTCCACAACGACCGAGCCAAAAATCAATTTCGAGAAAGAGAGGTGAACAGGAAAAACGAAACAGATGAGCCACAACATGTCATCCACTTGATCGTCGGAGGAATCGACATCCCGCAGGAACCCATTGTCAAAAGAACAAAAATATCCATCACCAGGGAAAAGCGAACTCGAGGTTACATACCCGAGGACGCTCTCACGTTTAGTGACGAGGACATCGAGGCCCTATCTCAGCCTCATAACGATGCATTGGTAATTTCTTTTCTTGTAAATACATTTCAAATTAAGTACGTGCTTGTAGATCCAGGTAGCTCGACTAACATTATCAGGTCGAGGGTGGTGGAACAACTCGGACTGCTCGACCAGATCATTCCTGCCTCTCGAGTCCTCAACGGATTCAACATGGCGAGCAAGACAACAAAAAGGGAAATCACCCTCCTGGTCAATGTGGCCGGCACAACCCAAAATGTCAAATTTCATGTCATCGAAGGAGACATGAGATACAATGCCTTGCTCGGAAGGCCATGGATACACTGCATGAGAGCAGTACCATCAACCCTTCATCGAATGATGAAGTTTCCAACAAAGGACGGAATAAAAACCGTGTACGGGGAACAACATGCAGGAAGAGATATGTTCGCGGTGCACGAAGTGGCACCGGCATCGATGCCTTCAATATCGAAAGAGCCAAAGGATAAGCAAACAGTGAAGTAGCAATCACAAGATACATTCTCGGCTACACCCTGATGAACGAGCAAAGGACCGTACCGCGTCCCCGGAGCAAGCAGTTGAAGCATACCGAGGCTCGAAGCACCATCACCACTAAGGTATAACCGTCTCCCTTTTTATTTACATCTTACACTAACCTATGTGCAGGAGTCTGGTTAGAACAATCGAAGCACTTTCCAGCTTGATGACCTTAGGTTTTAAAGCATGCGTTGCACTCTTTTCCTTCGATCAGATTTTATCCCAAGAAGGGTTTTACAGGCAAGGTTTTTAACGAGGCAACATCTATATGCCACCTAAGGAGAACTTAACAAGTATTCAAGGCTTCTCTTCAATCAACCTCGAATACTAGGGGGCATCCCCCCGGGAGATCACCTCCTCGGAGAATTTAAGATGAGCCAAAAGGAGTCTCGATAGGAAAATGATGTATCGGGCCAAACGGTCGAATGAACTGCGTCCGCATAGAATAATTGACAACGAAAGCATGTATACTTGTGCCAAGTAATCAAAGAAGTATCTTTTACCATCAAAATGCTTCGCGCTTTAAAGAAGTTCGCTATTTTTACAAAAAAATGGCCCAGGGCCAGGAATTTCTCAAACACTCGGGGACTGACATCAAAATCTTGAAGCCGTAAGACCTCCGGGTCGGAAACTTCGAACTCGTAAGCCCTCGATGAGGCAACATCAAATTTTCAAAGAGCGGCTCCAGAGCCAAAAACTTTCAATATCTCAGGGACTATCGTCGACTGTCGCCCCATCGAGCTGTCAAAAACTCGAGACCATAAGACCCCATGAGAGCAACCTCGAGATCATAAGGCCTCCATAAGGCAACACCAAATCAGCAAGACCTTAAGCAAGGCATGAATTATACTTGTACCAAATAACCTATCAGTAAGACCTCAAGCAAGGCATGAGTCATACTTGTGCCAAGTAACCAAAAAATCTGTAAGACCTCAAGTAAGCCATGTTAAAATTTATAAGACCCTACAAAGGGCATAATCCCGATCTTAAAGTCAAGGAAATATATTCGAACGTGTAAGACCCCTAAAAAGGCATACCCTCAATATAAACGCCGAGGCTACTTCACTCGGGGACTAAAAGGCTACGGCCAAATACAATGACTAGGGTCATAAGGCTCTGGCCAAACTAACGCGACTCGGGGATGCCCGACCGTCGCCATAAAATCACAGGCCTTCAATTATTTCGAAAATACTTCAAAAAGAATCGGTTAACCAGACTACCCTCGACATAAGCAAAAGAGCCTCGATCACGTCGGCTCCAAACAATGAAAAGGCTTTGAAATAATTCAGCCATCGAGCGAAACCTCCCAAGGTGCTCATTTATCATTACATAACGGCTCGCAATCGAGGTTCTTATTGAACCATCGAAGAGTCGGACGAACACAAAAACTTCAAAAAATCTTAATGAGGGAAAAATAAAGCCTATATTAGAGGTCATACTGACCCAACGCGTAAGAGACTAAGCGCCAGCCTATATTAAAGGTCGTACCGACCCAACGCGTAAGAGCCTACGTGCCATCCTATATTAGAGGTCGTGCCGACCCAATGTGTAAGAGCCTAAGCGCCAGCCTATGTTAGAGGTCGTACCGACCCAACACGTAAGAGCCTAAGAGCCAGCTTAAAATTCAAAAACCTAAGGGTCGATGAGCTCGAGTTGAAACCCGACTCGAAAACTGAGCCCCAAACGGTTAACTAAAAAGCGCCTAAGGGCAAGTGCGTAAGAGCCTACGGGCCAGCCCAACAAGCCTTAGGGCCGATTTATAAGCCTAAGGGTTTTACCTCAAAGTACAATTCATCTGGCTAATCTTCGACAAAAACGTCAAAATTCAAAACAAAGAAGGACATACACAAGTAAAGGGAAATTCATGTAAGATGAAACCGAAAGGCTTCCTTTTATAAGTATATGTGAAATAATATGAGGCTTCATTTACAAAGTTCTCTAAGAACACTGTACACAGAATCAAAAAGAAAAAGCCTAGTCTACGTTCCCCTCTGGGACTGCAGCTCCATCAGCCTCTTCCTCTTTATCTTCTGCATCGGATACGAGGAACTTGGCGTTGTATTCATCCGCCTTGGCCCGCGCTATCTCTTCCATGAGATCGAAGCCCCTAGCATGGATCTCCTTGAGGGTTTCCCTCCGGGATCTACACTGGGCATATTCATTACTTCTACTCTCCCGATCGGAAGCCCCTATAAACTCAGCTCGAGCATCGGCAGCGTCTTTTAAATAGACGGCCACTTTCTTATCAGCCTTAGCTCGAATCTCTTCAGCTTTAGCTCGGGTGTCCACGACCTCGGTCTTCATCTCCAAAAGGTCGGACTCGAGCCTTGCAGTCCTGCTCGTCTGGACCAAGCTATTTTCACGAGCATTCCAAAGTTGCACCTCGAGGGCAGAAGCCTTGGCCAAAGCATTATTCTTAGCCGCAACTTGGGCATTTATCTGAGCCCTTAGTTCATTACACTCATACTTGGCCTGACCAACTTTGCACCAAAGGCATTCCAGGTCCTCCGTCTTTCTCAGCAACTAAAGTATCAAAATATTAATCGCCGAGGGTAGAAGAAGAAACATGCATCCCCTCGAAATAAAGGTTACCTGTCTCTCGAGGTAGCCTTCGTAGTTCTGGCTTCGACTCGCCTCGTACCACAGGTATACCAACTCTTTTGCCCTTTTGTCACAAAGAAGCCTGAGGGATTTCTCCCCGTCCAAGGCTTTTCGCAACCTGGCTTCACGGCAGAGCTGCTTGGACATGAGCTTGTCAAAAGCCTATGAAAAAGAAGCCCAATAAGAAAATGAAAATGGAAAACTGAAAAACCGATATAGTCGACCGATACTCACCACAGAACAGAGTCGCTGAGCCTCCTTAAAAGTTGAGCGCACATCTGCCGGCCTGGTCTCATCAGCCCCAGTAGAACCACTCCCGATGGGAATATGATCGCTCGAGACCCCGCTTGATTTAGGCGGCACCTGGCCTCGAACATCCCTCAAAGTACCCTTGATGGGAGAGGAAGACGGCGGCAGAAAATATGTATCCCTCGAAATACCTTCGACGGGAGAAGAAGACAGCGGCAAAAGGTCCTTGTCCCTCAAAGTATCCTCGACCGGGCAGGAAGACGGTGGCAATAGAGGAGCCACTCCCCCGAGGCTAGAAATCTCGGGTATTGCAGGCTCAACTGCCCCAGGATATCCCTCGGCTCTAGCCATTGATGTGTGGACGCTCCCTTCTGCTGCGCCAATGTTTGCACAACGGCCGTCAGGTACACAACCTACCTCAACGGTTGCATCTCCTTTTCACCTCCGGGCAGACCCTGCCTCACTGCACATCTCCTCGCCCTTCAAGGATTCTTTCCGTTTGTTATTATTCCTCGGCCCCGAAGCCGACGATCTTTCCTCCTCTCTAAGGGGGCACAGTCTCATCTTAGGAAATTCTCCAATACCTGCGGTGACGGAGTTAATACACATAAAAGAAAGTACCTTTCAAAGAAAATAAACCACGCAGCACGTACCATGGTGTTTTGCCTCCCATATACCCTTCGACCGGTCCCGCCAGTTACGCTCATCGTAGGTCGAGCGAGCTGCTAGCTTCCAAGTCCAATCCGCCAGGTCGGGGACCTCGTATGGCATCCATGGGATTGCTGTAAAAAAGAAAAGGAAAATATCTTTACGGAGTCCGCCTCCAGCATGAGCAAAAATGATAAAAACACAAGTGTACCACTTACGTGTGAAATTCCATTTCTTAGGAAATGGAAGGAACTCCACGAGGATAATATCGACAGTCTGTACTCGGACAAATCGAATCATCCACCCTCGGTCCCCATCTTCTTCATCATCGGTAACAAAGTGCCTGGTGGATCGACATCGTAAAGTTATCAGGCCTTAGTAATGAAAAGGCCGGTACAATCTGATGAGATGGCTAAGGGTGAACTCAAGTCCGGCATCCTCCGCAAAGAACCTTATCATCAATACTATCCTCCAGAATGACGCGTGAACCTGTACCAAGGTAGCCCGATATCTTTGGTAGAAGTCGAGCACGACTCTATCGAGAGGGCCCAACGTAAAGGGGTACGTGTATACGTTCAAAAACCCCTCTACATGATCCATGATGTTCTCTTCCAGGGAAGGTACCTACAGTACCACCTTTTCTCCCCATCCGCAGTCTCTCCTCACTACCTCGACGTGTCCCTCTCCTATTGATGAAATGAACCCCGATGCATACTGATCGCTGCCAACTCGACGCTACACCAAGGTAGGAAGAGCGGGTCACAATAGCTTTTACCCGAATAGAGGTCGGGATCGATTTCCTCAGGGAGCTAGTAGTGGAGTTGGATTTTTTGTCTAGTCTAGAGATGTGTTTGTACTCCTAATGTCACTTTAAACATTCTTGGTTTTTGATTTTATAACTACAAGGATAAAACTAATGATTAATGCTAAATTATGCTACTAAAATATTGCTAAGTTGTATCTAATGGGAAGAAAGGCACTAGGGTCGTGACACTACCTAGGTGGCTAATTGACGGGTAGATGTTACTAAGGATAGATTGACATATTTGGGGCTTATGCTATAACCGTTGCACAATTGTACCCACTCTCACACCTCTCGGTAGAGAGAGTGATTTTGCCCAATTGACTCTCTCGAGACCAATTGGGTAGGCCAATTAGATCAAGCAACTAGGGTTCAAGTAGGGTGATTACTCTCTCGAGATTTAACCCGTTAATTGGGACTATGATTTCTCATGAGTCCATCCCAATTCCTTGTTGGGTCAATTTTGGGGTCATAAACTCTCTTTCTCAAGAAGAGTCAAACCCACAAAGCTTGAATCAGTGTTTGCAACCACCAATTCTTAAATAAAAACATAAAATCAACCTAAATAACAAACACCCATAATCAATCTAAACCTAGATGGCAACACCCATCAATTACCCACACTAGGGTTGAGCCACAACCCTAGCTAATGGGTTTAGCTACTCATGCCTGAAAGAGAAAATGAAGAAATAGATGAAGGACTAAGCATATTAATTATTTACTAAAATTATTTACTAAAATAATCCATTTTGAAGAAATAGATGAAGGACCGCGGACCGCATGGCTGGAACACTGGGAATCTTCACTCTCTGAATCTCTGCTCCGCGGACCGCACCAAAAGGTAGCACGGCCGCGAAGCAACCATCGCGGACCGCGTAACGAGTACCGCGGCCGCGTGGCCTTAAGCCCAAATTAGTCAAGTCTCTAAACCTCATGTCCGCGGACCACACAAAAGAGTAGTGTAGGTTTCACTCCTTTTGAGCCGATCTTTGACATTTCGTCACTTTGTCGATCAAACCTGCAATCAAGCACGACTTGTGAGCATTTTGGACTATTTTGTAGCGATTTATAACCAAAGCACAGGCAAGTAGGGGCATAAAACATGTTAAAATCCTAACTTATCAACTCCCCCAAACTTAAACCTTTGCTTGTCCTCAAGCAAACAAAATAAGACCCACCCCCTAAAGGACAATCCATGTAATTCCAGCTATCCTAAAGTAACCTCAACAAGCATCAATTGGGACTAACAATTGCCCTCAATACAAATGGATCATTAACGCGGTGCGCACATTATGGACCGCGGACCGCATGGCTGGAACACTGGGAATCTTCACTCTCTGAATCTCTGCTCCGCGGACCGCACCAAAAGGTAGCACGGCCGCGAAGCAACCATCGCGGACCGCGTAACGAGTACCGCGGCCGCGTGGCCTTAAGCCCAAATTAGTCAAGTCTCTAAACCTCATGTCCGCGGACCACACAAAAGAGTAGTGTAGGTTTCACTCCTTTTGAGCCGATCTTTGACATTTCGTCACTTTGTCGATCAAACCTGCAATCAAGCACGACTTGTGAGCATTTTGGACTATTTNGAACTAAAACAAGATAGTCAACACCGTAAGCTCCCCGGCAACAGCGCCAAAAAGTGATCGCTGCCTACTCTGCACCACTAAAAATTAGCGAGAGCGGGTCGCAATAGCTTTTACCCGAATAGAGGTCGGGATCTATTTCCTCAGGGAGCTAGTAGTGGAGTTGGATTTTCTATCTAATCTAGAGATGTGTTTGTACTCCTAATGTCACTTCAAACATTCTTGGTTTTTGATTTTATAACTACTATGATAAAACTAATGATTAACGCTAAATTATGCTACTAGAATATTGCTAAGTTGTATCTAATGGGAACAAAGGCACTAGGGTCGTGAAACTGCCTAGGTGGCTAATTGACGGGTAGATGTTACAAAGGATAGATTGGCATATTTGGGGCTTATGCTATAACCGTTGCATAATTGTACCCACTCTCACACCTCTCGGTAGAGAGAGTGATTTTGCCCAATTGACTCTCTCGAGACCAATTGGGTAGGCCAATTAGATCAAGCAACTAGGGTTCAAGTAGGGTGATTACTCTCTCGAGATTTAACCCGTTAATTGGGACTATCATTTCTCATGAGTCCATCCCAATTCCTTGTTGGGTCAATTTTGGGGTCAAAAACTCTCTTTCTCAAGAAGAATCAAACCCACAAAGCTTGAATCAGTGTTTGCAACCACCAATTCTTAAATAAAAACATAAAATCAACCCAAATAACAAACACCCATAATCAATCTAACCCTAGATGGCAACACCCATCAATTACCCACACTAGGGTTGAGCCACAACCCTAGCTAATGGGTTTAGCTACTCATGCTTGAAAGAGAAAATGAAGAAATAGATGAAGGACTAAGCATATTAATTAATTACTAAGCAGAAATCACAAGAATCTATCGTAAAATTAAAGCTAAAGTGCCAAAAATGGCTACAAAACTGAGTCTCACGAGCGCAGCTATCTCTGGAATACCAAAAACTTCCCTAAAAATGGTAAAATATTTTATTTATACTAGGCTGGAAAAACTGGACAAAAATACCCCTGCGGGGTCAGTGCGGGCCGCACAAAAAAGACCGCGGCCGCACTGGCTCTTGGACTTCACATTTCTGCTTCTCTGAACTTGAGGACCGCGGACCGCGTGGAAGTGTACCGCAGCCGCGGAGGGAGTTGGCGCGGTCCGCACATTATGGACCGCATGGCTAGAACACTGGGAATCTTCACTCTCTAAATCTCTGCTCCGCAGACCGCGCTAAAAGGTAGCGCGGCCGCGAAGCAACCACCGCGGACCGCGTAACGAGTACCGCGGCCGCGTGGCCTTAAGCCCAAATTAGTCAAGTCTTTGAACCTCATGTTTGCGGACCACACAAAAGAGTAGTGCGACCGCGGAGCTTGACCGCGGACCGCACAAAAGAGTAGTGCGGCCGCGTAGCCTCAGCCTGATTATACCAACTCTCTGAACCTCCTAGTGCGGCCGCATTCACTTTTGCGCGGTCCGCACTAGGGTCTCTTTTCCTTAGATGTCTTGGTCTTTAATACTTGAGCAGGTTTTCTTTTGAGCCGATCTTTGACATTTCGTCACTTTGTCGATCAAACCTGCAATCAAGCACAACTTGTGAGCATTTTGGGACTATTTTGTAGCGATTTATAACCAAAGCACAGGCAAGTAGGGGCATAAAACATGTTAAAATCCTAACTTATCAACTCCCCCAAACTTAAACCTTTGCTTGTCCTCAAGCAAACAAAATAAGACCCACCCCCCTAAAGGACAATCCAAGTAATTCCAGCTATCCTAAAGTAACCTCAACAAGCATCAATTGGGACTAACAATTGCCCTCAATACAAATGGATCATTAACAACATTTAAACCTTGAAAACTATGGATCAAGTGTGACACAAGAGCATCAAGGATTGACTCATTACATCAAAGAACTCTCTCAATTACTTTAGTCGTTGTGGGAACCAAACTCATACATCCTCAACTCTCCCTAAGCAAACCTCACTTGTTAGAGTATAAGCACACAAACCGAGGTTAATGGGAGTTCGGTCGTCTCTCTCAAGGAAATGTCACAAGTCCGGCTCTAAGTACCATATGCTTGACCCTCATGTAAGTATCCACTAATTCGAGCGTCATCCAACTCAAGATCATATAGGGCTTTTGTGGAGTCAATGTGAAGGCTTTTGGGTAAGGGTAGGATATATTTTTTTCGTTTTAGTGGGTTCAACCTTCCCTTAGGCACTTCTTTTGATTCATTTGGCACAATTCACTTGACTCTTTGAGTCATTTCACCTCTTCCAAAGGGTTAGAGAGACACATTGTCACTCTTTCTTATGCAATTCAAAACATTTCTCCTTTTTCTACTTTTTCCGCACCTTTTTCACTTTTGTTTTCCTTGAATCCCTTTTTATTCTAGTTCACATTGGGCTTTCTTTTTGTCTTTTTCTTTTCTTTCTTTTTCATTTCCTTCCTTTTCTTTTGCTTTTGTACCTTTTACCCCTTTGTTTCCTTTCTTATCTCTCCCCCCAAACTTAGATTTTTCCATTATTCAAGGGAAGATGTGGGTGCCAAGAGAGGGTAGGATTTAGAACGGGTATAGGCTTGTAGCATTCGTTCTTGAAAGAAGAAGGTTCAAGGCTCAAAAGGGGTTAGCTAGGGATTATCTCATTGGTAGGCTATGGAATTGTTCAACTTATCATTTGGATCAAGGAGAGCCTATAATCACTTCTCAAGTCGAATTTAACTCAAAATTTCGCCTCAACAAACATTCAGAGCAAGTTCTAGACCATTGGCTCGGGACTTGGACTCATAATTCAATTTCTCACCAGACACACTCAAGGATTGCTAAAGACGTAGAGTCGTGGGCCCACAACAACCTTAGATACGATTGACAACACAATAGTCCAGAAGGACCACATGATGTTTGTTTGGTCAACACAAGAGTCTCAAGGTCATTACTTTTACCATCCTAAACACAACCACTTGTCTTTGACCATGGGATCAAAGGCAAATGTGTTAGGCCCAAGTGAAGCTATGCTTGAAGTACCCTTAACTAAAAACTACTAAAAACAAAAGAAAAATCAAAAACGGACTCAAACCATTAAGAAGGTTGTCACGACATCCATCATCGGGAAGAGCCACTCGGTTCACACAATACTCCACCCTTGGAAAGAACCGTGGCATTAAGATAACCAAGGGCTTATTGAAAGCGCCAAAAAACAAAACAAAAGGCTGCGAGCCTATCTACGAAGTTAAAAATGAGAATTATTTACGAAAATAGAAAATAGAATGAATATTTACAATAGGGGATTAGAATATACAACGGTGGATGAATATATACAAAAATGTAACTTTATATACAGACCAAATAGAAGATAAAAAGTATGATAAAAGTACTGAATGTAAAGTTATATATAGCCCAAAATAGAAAATCAAGAGAAACATAAACTAAGTCAACTAATATATACAATCATCCAGATAAACAAAAAAAAGTAGGGCGCACCCCCACGAATAAAAGCTGGCATTGTCCCCAATGCCAATTATCAAATAAGCATAAAAAATCGCAAAGAAAGGATATAGGAGCTCCCTAGGCCCGGTCCGTCTGCATGGGATCATCAGTGGTCCCCGGGTCCTCTATATATGTGGGAACCTCAGACTGGTTCCCGGTCTCCTGCTGCTCAACTGCGGGGATTGGGCCTGTTCCTGGACTGGCTGGATGTCAGGTGCATCATGTGGCAAATTGGAGGAGATATCCTGTGGGTTTGCCAACTGGATGACAGCATCGACTGCACTAGGGATCTTCCTCTTCTTCATGGGAAGCCTCTGAGTCTGCTCCTGCTGTGGCTCTGCTACTGGTGCTGCTGCTGGGGCTGGATCCCCGAATAGCAAGTCTAGAGGCATCTGTTCCGCCAATAGCTTGTCCACAACTACTCTGAGCTCCTTCACAGACTCCTTGGAAGCCCGTGATTTCCTCATCTTCTTGTGCTCCCGGGCAAGATGCTTCAAAGCCTTGCCCTGTGACTCCACTGCCTAAGACAAGGCATCCTGTGTCTTCATCATCTTCTCCTGGTTCTCCAGGAGCTTCTTCAGTGCGTCCTCAATAGATTGAGGGATCTGAGCTATCTGTGGTGCAGACTGAGCCTCAATAGTGGAAGATAGAGTAGACAACTTGGATGTCGCAGCTGACATCCAGTTGTTCATGCTATGAAGTGCCTGGCTCAGCTGATGGGCAGTGATGGGATGTTTCCTGGAAGATGGGATCCCTGGGCCAACTGAAGTAGAGGGCCCTAGAGGCAAGTCAGCTGAAGTAGAAGGTCCTGGAGGCAAGTCAGAGGTAGGCTCAGCAGGGGCCTCTGTCAGAACTGGCTCTTCAGACTGGCCAGTTGGAGCAGAAGCAGAAGTAGGAGCAGGAGGCTTGTAGTCTTATCCTTGGGGTTGTCTGGCCCCCTCAAACTATACCATGAAAACGGAGCAACCGGCTTTGCCTTAACATCATAACGCTTCTTTTCCACCTCCAAGTCCCAGATATACATCGAGAGAGTGTTGGGGAAAGGGTAGTTCTGATTAGCTTCTGCACCTACAAGAGAGATGATGCGGGACATCACATTCCCTACATTGATGGGGTAGCCTGCCATGATCGATGCAACCATACCGCCCGGGTGAGAGGGAGAGTCTGGTCATGTGAAGTCGGGTCCAACCTGCTGCAAACGAAGTTCTCCAACCCCTAGCCTCAATATTTAGGGTCCCCCTCAGTATTTTAACCCCAGCAGTCAGCCATGCAGGAGCGGTACCTGGGATTGCCAGGTATGAAGCCAACCATGGACGGACTGCCTCACCCATTTCCAACTTGGCCAAATAGAGAGACTCATCTTCATCTCTGAAGCCCAAATAGTCATTTAGGGATTGTCCGTCGACCAGCACCTATTTGTTTCGGACCTTGGTCACTTTGGACCCCTTGACAATATGAGCCACATTACAATAGAATTCCCTGACCATATGCTCATTAGCATCAACACACTTCTCCAGAAATATCTCCCAGCCCGATCTAGTTTGGAATTGTCTTAGCACATTAGGGTTGTGGGGTAGCAAGTCTTTGATGATAAAACTTCTCTCCGGTGTTAAATGCCTCACGGGCCACCACTCCCTAAATTTATGGTAAGCCACTTGGATCACAAATCTATCTTCCCACTCTTCAGCTTTCCTAGTTCGGGCAATTCCCCCAACCTGAGGCTCACCACCCTCAGCACCCTGTACCTCCTCCTCATTTCTGCTTGCACTCTCCCCAGATAATGAAGCTGTGGGGGAGGTGGAGTCGTCTCCACTACCTGCTTCCGACCCCTCAGATGAGTCAGAAACTACATTTACTGGCCTCTTGACAGTGGGTGATGCTGGAGGAGTATCAGTCAGTTGGAAGTGGGTGGTGATGTGAGTTGGGACTGAGTTTGAGGAGATGTCCTGGGATGGTATATACTCACTCCCCGAGGAATGGGAAGCAGCTCTATCTACAACTTTTATCAATTTTCGAGTCTTTTTGATGTTTTCCCGAGCTTGGGGAGTGAGTTTTACCACCTCTTTGTTTAACCATTGTCTGCAAGCACACACATCTAACATTGTTAGTCTAAGCACAGGCAGTGAAACAGATGCAGAATGAATTACAGAACAGAAGCTCAGACAGTTGCAGAAACAGTTGCAGTAACTGGCCAGTGCGGGCCGCACAAAATGGACGTGCGGCCGCACAGGGGCCACCGCGGACCGCACAATATTGACCGCGGTCCGCACAAGTCAAAGGCCCTCCTAAACATGCTCTCTGAATCTACCAACCGCGGACCGCACAAAGTGGTATCGCGGCCGCGGTGGGTCAGCGCGGACACACAAAGTTCAATGCGGCCGCGCTGGCATAGGTCATTTCTCAAAACTTAAGCACCGCGGACCGCACAAAAAGGACCGCGGTCCGCAGAAGGTGCTGACTTAGGGCACTGAGTTAGGGTTTAAGTTTTTTTTGTTGCAATATTGTTCAAATCATCACCTACTATGTCCCTACTCAATTTTTCCACTCATTATGCACATCAATCACACAAAAACCAGTATTTAAAACTAACCTAAGCTAATCAAATAGAGAAAAATGAGAAAAAGAAGAAGTTATGGGCTACTGATCATGAAAATAAAAGGAAATTATAAAATGAAACAAAGAAAAATGGATGAAATGTTACCAGATATTGATAAGGAGTGAAGACACACAGTACAAGTATGCTACGCAGATAAACAGTGAATTTTTAGTCTCTGAGAGCTTAGCTAACGGGTAGATGCTACTAAGGATATATTGACATATTTGGGGCTTATGCTATAACCGTTGCACAATTGTACCCACTCTCACACCTCTCGGTAGAGAGAGTGATTTTGCCCAATTAACTCTCTCGAGACCAATTGGGTAGGCCAATTAGACCAGGCAACTAGGGTTCAAGTAGGGGGATTACTCTCTCGAGATTTAACCCGTTAATTGGGACTACCATTTCTCATGGGTCCATCCCAATTCCTTGTTGGGTCAATTTTAGGGTCATAGACTCTCTTTCTCAAGAAGAGTTAAACCCACCAAGCTAGAATCAGTGTTTGCAACCACCAATCCTTAATTAAAACCTAAAATTAACCCAAATAACAAACACCCAATATCTATCTAACATTAGATGGCAACACCCATCAATTACCCACACTAGGGTTGAGCCACAACCCTAGCTAGTGAGTTTAGCTACTCATGCTAGATGCAAAAATTAAAGAAATAGATGAAGAAGTAAACATATTAATTAATTGCTAGGAAGAAAATACAATATTGAAGACAAAAAGTGCTAAAAATGGCTAAACTAGTCGTTCTCACGAGCTCAACAGCTTCCAAAATTAAACTTGACCTAAAAATGGAAAAAGGTCCTATTTATACTGGGCTGGAAAAATTGGACAAAAATACCCCCGCGGGGTCAGCGCGGATCGCGCAAACATGACCGCGGCCGCACTGGCTCTTGAACTTCTTGGTTTCTGCTTCTCTAAAGTTGAGGACCGCGGACCGCATAAAAATGTAGCGCGGCCGCGGTGGAAGTTAGCACGGCCTCACAGAAATGGACGCGGGCCGCTTTGCTTGAAAGGGGTCAAATTTTTGGCTCTCTGAATCTCTGCTCCGTGGACCGCGTAGAAGTGTAGCGCGGCCGCGGAGCCTGACCGCGGACCGCGTGGAAATGACAGCGGCCGCGTAGCCTTCCCCTTGAATATGCCATTCTCTGAACCTCCTAATGCGGCCGCGTTCACAGTTGCGTGGTCCGCACTAGGGCCTCTTTTCCTCAACTTCCTTGGTCTTTGACACTTGAGCAGGTTTCACTCCTTTCTGAGCCGATATTTGACTTTCGTCGCTTTGTCGATCAAACCTGCAATCAAGTACAACTTGTGAGCATTTTGGGACTATTTTGTAGCAATTTATAACTAAAGCGTAGGCAAGTAGGGGTATAAAACACATTAAAATCCTAACTTATCAACTCCCCCAAACTTAAGCCTTTGCTTGTCCTCAAGCAAACAAAATAAGACCCACCCCTTAAAGGAAAATCCAAGTAATTCCAGCTCCCCTAATGCAACCTCAACAAGCATCAATTGGGACTAACAATTGCCCTCAATACAAATGGATCATTAACAACATTTAAACCTTGAAAACTATGGATCAAGTGTGACACAAGAGCATCAAGGATTGACTCATTACATCAAAGAACTCTCTCAATTACTTTAGTCGCTGTGGGACCCAAACTCATACATCCTCAACTCTCCCTAAGCAAACCTCGCCTTTTAGAGTATAAGCACACAAACTGAGGTTAATGGGAGTTCGCTCGTCTCTCTCAAGGAGATGTCACAAGTCCGGCTCTAAGTACCATATGCTTGACCCTCATGTAAGTATCCACTAATGCGAGCGTCATCCAACTCAAGATCATATAGGGCTTTTGTGGAGTCAATGTAAAGGCTTTTGGGTAAGGGTAGGATATGTTTTTGTTCAAGTGGGTTCAACCTTCCCTTAAGCACTTCTTTTGATTCATTTGGCACAATTCACTTGACTCTTCGAGTCATTTCACCTCTTCCAAGGGGTTAGGGAGACACATTGTCACTCTTTCTTATGCAATTCAAAATATTTCTCCATTTTCTACTTTTTTCACACCTTTTTTCACTTTTGTTTTTCTTGAATCCCTTTTTATTCTTTTTCACATTGGGCTTTCTTTTTGTCTTTTTATTTTCTTTCTTTTTCATTGCCTTCCTTTTCTTTTGCTTTTGTACCTTTTACCCCTTTGTTTCCTTTCTTGTCTCTCCCCCCAAACTTAGATTTTGCCATTACTCAAGGGAAGATGTGGGTGCCAAGAGAGGGTAGGATTTAGAACGGGTATAAGCTTGTAGCATTGGTTCTTGAAAGAAGAAGGTTTAATGCTCAAAAGGGGTTAGCTAGGGATTATCTCATTGGTAGGCTATGGAATTGTTCAACTTATCATTTGGATCAAGGAGAGCCTATAATCACTTCTCAAGTCGAATGTCACTCAAAATTTCGCCTCAACAAACATTCAGGGCAAGTTCTAGACCATTGGCTCGGGACTTGGACTCATAATTCAATTTCTCACCACACACACTCAAGGATTGCTAAAGACGTAGAGTCGAGGGCCCACAACAACCTTAGATACGATTGAGCACACAATAGTCCCGAAAGACCACATGATGTTTGTTTGGTCAACACAAGAGTCTCAAGGTCACTACTTTCACTATCCTAAACACAACCACTTGTCTTTGACCATGGGATCAAAGGCAAATGTGTTAGGCCCAAGTGAAGCTATGCTTGAAGTACCCTTAACTAAAAACTACTAAAAACAAAAGAAAAATCAAAAACAGACTCAAACCCTTAAGAAGGTTGTCACGCCATCCATCATCGGGAAGAGCCACCCGGTTCACACAATACTCCACCCTTGGAAAGAACCGTGGTATTAAGAAAACCAAGGGCTTATTGAAAGCGCCAAAAACAAGATAAAAAAAGGCTGCGAGCCTATCTACTAAGCTAAAAATGAAAATGAAAAATTTGTACAAAAATAGAAAATAGAATGAATATTTACAATAGGGGATTAGAATATACAACAGGGGATGAATATATACAAAAATGTAACTTTATATACAGACCAAATAGAAGATAAAAAGTATGATAAAAATACTGAATGTAAAGTTATATACAGCCCAAAATAGAAAATCAACAGAAACATAAACTAAGTCAACTAATATATACAGTCATCCAGATAAACAAAAAAAAGTAGGACGCACCCTCACGAATAAAAGCTGGCATTGTCCCCAATGCCAACTATCAAATAAGCATCAAAAATCATAAAGAAAGGATATAGGAGCTCCCTAGGCCTGGTCCATCTGCATGGGATCATCAGTGGTCCCCGGGTCCTCTGAATGTGCGGGAACCTCAGACTGGTTCCCGGTCTCCTGCTGCTCAGCTGTGGGGACTGGGGCCTGTTCCTGGACTGGCTGGATGTCAGGTGCATCATGTGGCAAACTGGAAGAGACCTCCTGTGGGTCTGCCAACTGGATGACAGCATCTCTGCACTAGGGATCTTCCTCTTCTTCCTGGAAAACCCTTGAGTCTGCTCCTGCTGTGGCTCTACTGCTGGTGCTGCTGCTGGGGCTAGATCCCCGAATAGCAAGTCTAGAGGCATCTGGTCCGCCAATAGCTTGTCCACATCTGCTCTGAGCTCCTTCACAGACTCCTTGGAAGCCCGTGATTTCCTCATCTTCTTGTGTTCCCGGGCAATCTGCTTCAAAGCCTTGCCCTGTGACTCCACTGCCTTAGACAAGGCATCCTGTGTCTTCATCATCTTCTCCTGGTTCTCCAGGAGCTTCTTCAGTGTGTCCTCAATAGACTGAGGGATCTGAGCTATCTGTGGTGCAGACTGAGCCTCAATAATGGAAGATAGAGTAGACAACTTGGATGTCGCAGCTGACATCCAGTTGTTCATGCTATAAAGTGCCTGGCTCAGCTGATAGGCAGTGATGGGATGCTTCCTGGAAGATGGGATCCCCGGGCCAGCTGACGTAGAGGGCCCTTGATGCGAGTCAGCTGAAGTAGAAGGTCCTGGAGGCAAGTCAGGGGTAGGCTCAGCTGTGGCCTCTGTCACAATTGGCTCTTCAGACTGGCCAGTTGGAGCAGAAGCAGAAGTAGTGGCAGGAGGCTTGTAAGTCTTGTCCTCGGGGTTGTCTGGTCCCCTCAAACTGTACCATGAAAATGGAGCAACCGGCTTTGCCTTAACATCATACCGCTTCTTTTCCACCTGTAAGTCCCGGAAATACATCGAGAGAGTTTTGGGGAAAGGATAGTTCCGGTTAGCTTCCGCACCCACGAGAGAGATGATGCGGGACATCATATTCCCTACATTGATGGGGTAGCCTGCCATGATCGATGCAACCAATACCGCCCGTGTGAGAGGGAGAGTCTGGTCATGTGAAGTCGGGTCCAACCTATTGCAAACGAAGGTCTCCCAACCCCTAGCCTCAAAATTTAGGGTCCCCCTCAGTATTTTAACCCCAGCAGTCAACCATGCAAGAGTAGTACCTGGGATTGCCAGGTATGAAGCCAACCATGGACGGACTGCCTCATCCATTTCCAACTTGGCCAAATAGAGAGACTCATCTTCATCTCTGAAGCCCAAATAGTCATTTAGGTATTTTCCGTCGAACAACACCTTTTTATCTCGGACCTTGGTCACCTTGGACCCCTTGACAATTTGAGCCACATTACAATAGAATTCCCTTACCATATGCTCATTAGCATCAACACACTTCTCCAGAAATATCTCCCAGCCCGATCTAGTTTGGAATTGTCTTAGCATATTAGGGTTGTGGGGTAGCAAGTCTTTGATGATAAAACTTCTCTCCGGTATTAAATGCCTCACGGGCCACCACTCCCTAAATTTATGGTAAGCCACTTGGCTCACAAATCTATCTTCCCACTCTTCAGCTTTCCTAGTTCGGGCAATTCCCCCAACCTGAGGCTCACCACCCTCATCTCCGCCTGCAGTCTCCCCAGATAATGAAGCTGTGGGGGAGGTGGAGTAGTTCCCACTACCGGCTTCAGACTCGTCAGATGAATCAAAAACTACATTTACCGGCCTCTTGATAGTAGGTGATGCTGGAGGGGTATCAGTTTAGCTGGAAGGGGTTGGTTATGTGAGTCGGGACTGAGTCTGAGGAGATGTCCTTGGATGGCACATACTCACTCCCCGAGGAATGAGAAGCAGCCCTATCAGCAGCTTTTATCAGTTTTCGGGTCTTCTTTATGTTCTCTCGAGCCTGGGGAGTGAGTTTTGCTACTCTCTTGCCTTTACCCCCTCGGGAGGAACCACCTCTCCCGGGTTGTTGTGATCCCTTGCTGCCTCTTTGTTTAACCATTATCTGCAGACACACACATCTAACATTGTTAGTTTAAGCACAGGCAGTGAAACAGATGTATGAATTAGATTGCAGACAACAAATGTAGGATTGCAGACACAGTTGCAGAATACAGTTGCAGAACACAGCACCGCGGCCCGCACAAAAGAGAGTGCGGCCGCGTTGGAGGCACCGCGGACCGCGCAAAGGCGACCGCGGTCCGCGCTGGGCAAAGGCCCAGGATAACAGCTCTCTGAATCTCCCCACCGCGGTCCGCACAAAATGGGGTCGCGGCCGCGGTGGGCCAGCGCGGACCGCATAAAGTGCAATGCGGCCGCGCTGGATCAATCAAGTTTCAGAACACAAGCACCGCGGACCGCACATATGTGACTGCGATCCGTGAAGGGTGCTAAGTTAGGGCACCAACTTAGGGTTTCCAATTTTTGCATTTTTGTTCAAGTGTTCATCCTACGGTGTCCCTACTCAATTTATCCAACCATTATTAAAGCCCACACACAAACTTAGCACGTAAATTACCCTATGTTAACAAATAAATGAAAATGAAAAAGCTACGAGAAGAAAGAAGAAGCTAAAAACTACTGGGCAAGCAGATAAAATGAAAATATAAAAGTAATCAATGAGAGATGCATGAAATGTTACCAGATTTTCGAAGAATGTATGCAATTAATCCAAGCAAGCAAGAATTATTGGTCTCAGAAAGGAATGAACAATAACTTTTAGGCTCTGAGAGATTAGGGGTCGAAAAGGGTAAAAGGTGACCCATGGGGTCTATTTATAGACAAACCGTGGGACCCATACTCACGTACCAGCGCGGCCTCACAAAAGCGACCGCGGATCGCGCTGGATTTGTTCAAGTGAAGTTTCAGTTGGCAGCCTCTGCGGATCGCACAAAAGTCAACCGCGGTCACAGAGGCCCACCGCGGACCACACTAAATGGAATGTGGCCACGGTGGAAAACTTCAGAGAGTACCACATTAGGACCATGCCAGTACGGACCGCACAAAGTGCACCGCGGCCGTACTGGCAAACTTCAGAGACTGTTCAATTTGTTCCAACTTGTTTTGCACTGCATAAACACAATCCCTGCAACATCTCACAACCAATTAGCTCAAAAATGCTAAACTACAAGGAAAATCAAATAGAAAGAAAAAGACATGGGTTGCCTCCCAAGAAGCGCCTAATTTAACGTCGCGGCACGACGCGGGTTACCATCACATCATTTGAAATGAACCATAGCCACCACATGGCTATCATCAATCTTCCCAAGATAATGCCTGACACGGTGCCATTCACCCTAAAGACTTCACCATTTTTGTTCTTCAAATCTAGAGCGCCAAATGGGGTTACACATACAACTTCAAATGGCCCACTCCACTTCGATTTCAGCTTTCCTGGAAACACCGTAGATGGGAGTTGAACAAAGGACCAATCACAACCTTGAACTCTTTCCACGAGCATATTTGTCATGTAAGTACTTCATCTTGTCCTTNCACTTTGGACTTTCTTTTTGTCTTTTTCTTTTCTTGCTTTTTCATTGCCTTCCTTTTTCTTTTGCTTTTGTACCTTTCTACCACTTTGTTTCCTTTCTTGTCAACCCCCCCAAACTTAGACATTTGCCATTACTCAAGGGAAGATTTGGGTGCCAAGATAGGGTAATCATTTAGAACGGGTATAGGCTTGTAGCATTGGTTCTTGAAAGAAAAGGTTTAAGGCTCAAAAGGGTTAACTAGGGATCATCTTTTTGGTAGGCTATGGAATTGTTCAACTTAACATTCGGATCAAGGAGAGCCTATAATCACTTCTCAAGTCAAATTTCACCTAGGATTTCGCCTCAACAAACATCCAGGGCAAATTCTAGACCATTGGCTCGGGACTTGTACTCACAATTAGATTCCTCACCACACACGCTAAGGGATTGCTAAAAACATCGAGTCGAGGGCCCACAACGACCTTAGTTACGATTCAAGCACACAATGGTCCGAAAAGACCACATGATGATTGTTTGGTCAATGCAAGAGTCTCAAGGTCACGACTTTCACCATCCTAAACACAACATTATGTCTTTGACCATGGGATCAAAGGCAAATGTGCTAGGCCCAAGTGAAGCTTTGCTTGAGGTGACCTTAACTACAACTATCAAAAACAAAAGAAAAATCAAAGAAACGAACTCAAACACTTAAGAAGGTAGTCACTCCATCCATCATCGGAAAGAGCTACCCGGTTCACACAATATTCCACCCTTGGAAAGCGTGGCCTTAAGAAAACCAAGGGCTTATTGGAAGCGTCAAAAATAAAACAAAAGGCTACTAACCTAACTATAAAGCTAAAAACGAATTTTTTTTTGCAAAAAACGAAAATAGAACAAATATTTACAATAGGGAGTTAGAATATACAAACGGGGATGAATATATACAAAATTTAACTTAACTTTATATACAAACCAAAATAGAAGATAAAAAGTACTGAATGTAAATTTATATACATACCAAATGGAAAATCAACCAAAGAGGAATAAAAACTGAGTCAAATATGTACAGTCATCCAGATAGTCATCAAAAAGGTAGGGCGCACCCCCACGAATAAGAGCTGGCATTGTCCCCAATGCCAACTACCAAAATAAGCATCAAACAAAAAGTCACAGCAAAGGATATAGGGGCTCCCTAAGCCAGGTCCGTCTGCATTGGGTCATCTGTGGTCCCCAAGTCCTCCGTATGTGCGGGAGCCTCGGACTGGCTACTGGCCTCCTGCCGCTCAACTGCTGGGACTGGATCCTGCTCCTGGACCGGCTGTATTACAGGTGCATCCTCAGGTAAAGTGGAGGAGGCCTTCTGTGGGGCTGCCACCTAAATAACCGCATCTGATGTGCTGGGAAGCTTCCTCTTCTTCCTAAGCTGCCTGGGTACCTACTCCTACTCTAGCTGTGGCACTAGCGCTGTGCTGGAGGGGCTGGATCCCCAAATAACAAGTCTAAAGGCATCTGATCTGCCAATAGCTTGTCCACATCTTTCTGCAGCTCTTTCACAGACTCTTTTGAAGCCCGTGACCTCCGCATCTTTCTGTGCTCCTTGGCAAGCCCCTTCAGAGCCTTGCCGTGTGACTCCACTGCTGCAGATAGGGTAGCCTGAGTCTTCAAAATCTTTTCCTGGTTCTCCAGGAGCTTCTTCAAGGTATCCTCAATGGACTGAGGAATCGGAACTGGCTGAGGTGCTGCCTGGGCCTGAATAGTGGAAGACAAGGTGGACAACTTGGATGTCGCCGCTGACATCCAGTTGTTCAGGCTAGCCAAAGTCTGACTCAGCTGATGGGCAGTGAATGGATAAGTCCTGGAAGATGGCACTCTCGGTCCTGCTGAAGTACTGGGACCAGTAGAAGAAGAAGGTCCTGGAGGCAAGTCCTCAACTGTAGTGGCAGCAGGTGTGGCAGAAGGCTCTACCGTAACGGGCTCCTCAGACTGGCCAGTTGGGGCAGAGGAAGGTGGCTTGTAGTTCTTGGATTTGGGGTTGTCCGGACCCTGCATACTGTACCAAGAGTAAGGAGCCACAGTCTTGGTCTTTACATCATATCTCCTCTTCTCCACCTCCAGATCCCGGAAATACATTGATAGGGTGTTTGGAAAAGGATAATTCCTGTCATACTCTTGCCCCACCGCAGAAATAACAAGGGACATCACATTGCCCACGTTGATCGGGTACCCAGCCATAATAGATGCAACCAGAACTGCTCGGGTAAGTGGAATCGTCTGGTCATGAGTAGAAGGGTCAAGCCGACTGCATGCAAAGGTCAACCACCCTCGAGCCTCAAAACTGAATGTCTTCCTGAATATCTTCTTTCCTGCTTGTAACCACTCTGGCACAGTACCTGGGATGGCCAAGTACTGGGCCAACCACGGGCGGACTTCCTCCCCCATTTCCAATTTTGCCAAATAAAGGGACTCGTCTTCATCACGGAACCCCAAATACTCATTTAACGATCTCCCATCAAACAACACTGTTTTGTTTCTAACTTTGGTCACCTTTGTATCCTTGACTATATGAGCCACATTGGAGTAGAACTCCCTAACCATGTGCTCATCAGCATCGATGCACCTCTCCATGAAGAACTCCCAACCCCATCTTGTTCTAAATTCTCTCTGCACGTTCGGGTTGTGGGGTAAAAGGTCAGTGTCAATAAAAGTCCTCTCCGGTATCAACTTCCTCAACGGCCACCATTCCCTAAACTTATTGATAGCATTCATGGCAGCTCAACATCATTAAAGGAGAAGGATGAAGCTCTGGAAGCTCCAAGAAGGCCCATGACAAGGTCTCAAACAAAGAAATTTCAAGACAAGCTTAATGGGCTTCAATTGGCAATTAGAAAGTGTTTTATAATAGAAGAAGAGCTCCAGCACAAGGAGGATCTTTGGGCCAAGTCTTACAACTATTTTGAGGCCAAAATTAAAGTCCAAGAGGAGATGGAATGAGGCCTTAATATGCCCCAAAAGAGAGGAATTTTCAGCAGCCCAAATAAGCCCAAAAATAGTTTCTAGAATATATATTTAATAGTTGTTTTAATCTATGTTGACTTGCATTGGCCTATGTGTATGTTGACTACATTGGTCTTAGTGTGGGTAGTCTTCTATGCTTCTAGGGAATATAATTCTCATTTATTGAAGTCTTGACTAGCTCCTTCTTTACTACTATATAAAGGGGTGCTTGTCTTCCATTGTAGAACATTATTGAAGATTAATATTATTATTGTGAGTTCTTTTGAACCTTTGTGAACTTTACTTTGAAGATTTATCTTGCAACCCTAACTAGTTCATAGCTTAAGGTAGTAAGATAATTTTCTTTCTTGTGATATCTTTGGTTTCTTTTGATATTCTTCGAAGGCGACTAGTTTCTTTTACTAGTTGTTGTCGTAAGTTATTCAAACTAGAAGTCAAGATCCGAATCTAGTTCTTGATTAGCTTATCTCTAGTGAAGGCAATTGGTTTCATAACCAACTTGTTGTCATTAGGATCTTGTCAAAATCTAGATTAACATAATCTCGGGGTTCTTGGACCTTTCCTCGAATTTCGACATATCTAGTTTATTTTTCTTGCTCCGCTTGCATTTCTTTACTACTTCCGCATTTCATCAACTTATTTTCTTCAAGTTCTTGGATCTCCCAACCTTTGTGTTATCAAGTGGTATCAGAGCGGTTGTATCAAGATTCCGTTCTTGATAAATCTTGGGGATTTCTTGAACAAAGGAGCAAAAAAAAAAAAAAAAAAAAAGGAGAAACATATTTGCTCTTCAAGAAATCAGATTTTTATTTGTGTTTGTTTCCAAAATCAAGGAAGGAAACAAGAAGAGGGGATCCTAATACTTTGATCTTGTTCAAAAAAAAAAAAATCCTTTTCTTTGTTCGAGGTTTGTTTCAACTAAATCCTACTCTTTCTAGGATTGGTTCTTCACTTTCTTTAGTGCCCCAAATTTCGTTGTTTTACTACTAAGGGCTTTGATACGAGTTGGGTTTAATTATAAATCTACAAGGTATTTTCCAAAGGTTAATTGAGGGGAAAAAGGCAAGAGTGGGTGAGAACAATTGAGGGAAAGAGCCAAAGTTTGAGTGATAACTATTATTATTATTATTTTAAAAAGATGTCTCATACAGGTGCTAGTGATGATGAACAGAGGGCTCTCCAAGAAGCCGAAATCCGAGCAAGAAATGATTTCACTCTACAAGCTATGCATCAACAATTCGAGAGATGGAACTTGCAATTCCAAGAGATAAGGGATACTATTGCCGAACAAAATGAGACAATAGCTGCACTTAGGAGGGGAAATCAACCTGATGTACAACCTCGAAATAATCCTAGGCCTCTTAATAGAAGAAATGTACCCCATGCCCCCATTGTAAATCAAGAAAACCCTATAGATGATTTTGTTGATGATCTTGATGTAAATCTAGATAGGGTGGGAAGAGATAGGAGGGGACAACGAGGTAGAGTAGAAGATGATAATATTAGCAGCATAAAAATGAAGATGCCATCTTTCAAGGGCACAAGAGACCCAGACTTGTACCTTGACTGGGAGCGGAAAGTTGAGGCCATCTTTGACTGTCACCACTACTCTGAAGGTAAGAAGGTTAAGCTTGCTGTTGTTGAATTTTCTGATTATGCTTCTATTTGGTGGAAAAAGCTTACAAGAGACAGACAACAAGATGGAGAACCACCCATTGCTACTTGGACCGAGATGAAGAGAGTCATGAGGAAGAGGTTTGTGCCTTCCCACTTTCAAAGAGACCTACAACTGCGTCTTCAAACCTTGAAGCAAGGAACCATGACTGTTGATGAATACTTTAAAGCTATGGATATGGCTATGATCCAAGCTAATTGTATGGAAGAAGAAGAGGCCACTATGGCTAGATTTCTTAATGGTTTAAATAGAGAAATAGCTGATGTAGTAGAGATACAACAATATGTAACTATAGATGAATTAGTAGATTTGGCTGTAAAAATAGAAAAGCAAAATAAAAGAAGGCAGCAAGCTAGCTCATGGAGAAGTCGGCCAAACACCAATTCCAAGAAGCCATGGCCAAAACAAGAAGTGATTTCTAGACCTCAAGAAGACAAGGGGAAAGGTAAAGTTGATGAGAAAGAGGGAAGTAAAGCTTTCAATTCTAGATCCTCTAAACCTTCTAGTTCCATTCAATGTCATAAATGTCATGGAAGAGGCCATATGATGCATGAATGTCCAAATAGAAGAAATATTCTGTTGAGAGAAGATGGAGGATATGAGAGTGAAAAAAGTGAGGAAGAAGAGAGAGGAGTAAGTGAAGATGATGTAGAACTTCCTAATGATGGTTTGGTTGGGGTAATTAGGAGGACTATAGATGGAGAATATGAGGGAGAAAAAAGTGAGGAAGAGGAAGAAGAGGAAGGTGTGAGTGAAGATGATGTAGAGTTACCTTTCAATGATGGTTTGGTTGGGGTAGTTAGGAGGATTATGACTATTAATTTAGGAATCAGTAGTGAAGAACAAAGAGAGAATATATTTCATACTAGGTGTGGAATAAAGGGGAAAACTTGTTCTATGATTATTGATAGTGGTAGTTGTGCTAATGTGGTGAGTTCACACTTGGTGAACATGTTAGAACTTGCATGCATGAAACACCCTAAGCCCTATAGACTCCAATGGTTGAATGATAGTGGTGAACTGAAAGTCAACAAACAATGCATGATTTCCTTCAATGTTGGTAGGTATGTGGATGATGTTCTTTGTGATGTGGTTCCTATGCAAGCTTGTCACATCTTGTTAGGTCGTCCGTGGCAATATGATAGGAATGTTTTTCATGATGGAAGAAAGAATAGATATTCTCTTGAGCTTAATGGCAAGAAGTATACTCTTGCACCTTTAAGTCCTTCTCAAGTGTTTGAGGATCAAAAGAGATTGAGAGAAATAATGGGAAAACAAAGGGGAGGAAAAAAAATGAGCTTGAGGGAAAAGAAAAGAAAGAAGGCCAAGAGGTAGAAAAAAAGAGAGATGGCCAAGAGAGAGAGAGAGAGGGCAGCAACTTGGGCAAAGTGGTAAAAGAGGGTTTGAGTGATAAAAAGGAAAGTTTTGGTGAGCGGAAAGAGGCAGAGAAAAAGAAAAAGGAGAGTTTGTACATAAAAGCCAAAGAGTGTTTGAATGCAAGGAAAGAGGGGTTGCCCATTATACTACTTACTTACAAAGAAGTTTTGATTAATTCTGAATCACTAACTTCTTCTTTGCCAAGTAGTGTTTCTTCTCTTTTGCAGGATTTTGATGATATCTTCCCTGAGGATATCCCTAAAGGTCTACCACCTTTGCGTGGCATTGAGCACCAAATTGACTTTGTGCCTGGAGCACAAATTCCAAATAGGCCTGCTTATAGGAGTAATCCAGAAGAGACAAAAGAGCTTCAAAGGCAAGTTGAGGAGTTGCTTGAGAAAGGTTTTGTGAGAGAAAGCATGAGCCCTTGCTCCGTTCCCGTCCTATTGGTACCCAAAAAGGATGGAACTTGGAGGATGTGCGTGGATTGTAGAGCAATCAACAAGATAACGGTAAAGTATCGCCATCCTATTCCTCGTCTTGATGACATGTTGGATCAATTGCATGGATCCAAAATCTTTTCTAAAATTGATCTAAAAAGTGGTTACCATCAGATTCGAATGAATCCTGGAGATGAATGGAAAACTGCTTTTAAGACCAAATATGGGCTTTATGAGTGGTTAGTTATGCCTTTTGGCTTGACTAATGCACCCAGCACTTTCATGAGATTGATGAATCATATTTTTAAGGATTTTCATGGGAAATTTGTGGTAGTTTATTTTGATGATATCTTGATTTATTCTAAAAATCTAGATGAGCATGTGGAACACTTAAAACAAGTTTTTGAAGTTCTCAGAAAGCAACACTTGTTTGCTAATCTTAAAAAGTGTACTTTTTGTGTGGATCGTGTGGTATTCTTGGGTTTTGTGGTTAGTTCCAAGGGAGTTGAAGTTGATGAAGAGAAAATCAAGGCAATTAAAGAGTGGCCTAAACCTAACAGTGTAACTGAAGTTAGGAGTTTTCACGGGCTTGCTAGTTTTTATAGGAGATTCGTGCGAGACTTTAGCACCATTGCTGCTCCTTTAACTGAAGTTGTTAAGAAAGATATGGTTTTTTCATGGGGAAAAGAACAAGATGATGCTTTTAACTTGTTGAAAGAAAAATTGTGTTCTGCTCCTCTTTTGCAATTACCCGATTTTACTAAATCTTTTGAGGTTAAATGTGATGCCTCTGGAAAAGGAATAGGTGCTGTTTTGATGCAAGACTCGAAGCCCATTGCATACTTTAGTGAAAAGCTGAGTGGAACTACACTGAACTACTCAACTTATGACAAAGAGCTATATGCTTTGGTAAGGGCTTTAGCTACATGGCAACATTATTTGTGGCCAAGAGAGTTTGTGGTTAAGACTGATCATGAATCCTTGAGATATTTGAAAAGCCAAGGTA
>NW_017672586.1:0-82249 GCF_001879085.1 Nicotiana attenuata
GAATAATCTTGTGCATACAGAATGCGGGGCTTATTCCCCGAATATCAGCTAGAGTCCATCCAATTGCCTTTTTCCGCTTTTTGAGCACCGCCAATATGGCATCTACCTGCATGTTAGTAAGACAAGAGGAAAGAATAACTGGTAAAGTTGAATTAGAGCCCAAGAATTCATACCTGAGGTGTGGAGGTAATGGCTTCAACTCCAACACCGGAGGTTCCTCAATTGAAGGCTTTGTTGGAGGCGTCTTTCTATTTTCAAGATCCAAAGAAAGTTTCCTATGCTCGTAAGAATAAGAGCCCATTCCATGTAAAGCATTCACGCACTCCACTTGGCCCGCATCATCATTGACATCCAAATTCAACAATACGGCCTCCAAAGGGTCCTCAACATTGATCATTTCACTAGTATCATCAATTATCACAGCTGTGACTAGATCCACAAATGAGCACACTTCGGTACAATTGGGCTGCTTCATTGACTTGCACACATGAAAAATGACCTTTTCATCACCCACCCTAAAAGTGAGTTCCCCTCCTTCCACATCAACTAGAGTCTTCCCCGTAGCAAGGAAAGGTCTCCCTAATATGATCGGGACCTTATAATCTACCTTACAATCCAAGATCACAAAATCAGCTGGCAGAATGAATTTGTCCACCTGGACTAGCACATCATCAACAATACCTAATGGTCTCTTCATAGATCAGTCTGCCATTTGCAATCGCATGGAAGTTGGCCTTAGAGGCCCAATACCCAAAGTCTTGAAAACTGAGTAGGGCATCAAGTTGATGATTGCCCCAAGATCACATAAAGCTTTAGCAAAGTCTGCACTCCCTATAGTGTAGGGGATAGTGAAAGCACCGGGATCCTCTAATTTCGGAGCCATGGTGGGTCATCTTGATAGTTTCACAGTCCATGGATCTTTTCTTTGTCACCAAATCATTCATGAATTTAGCATAACCGGGCATTTGCTCCAAAGCTTCTACCAAAGGAACATTAATGGATAGGCTCTTCATCATGTCTATGAACTTTTTAAACTGATTCTCATTTTTCTGCTTAGCTAGCCTTTGAGGATAAGGGGGAGGTGGCCTAGGCAAGGGTACCTTGGCTTTTGGCACAACCGGCTCCGGCATGTCAATTACGTGCTCCCTAGACGGGTTCACGTCATTTTGTGTTTCCACCTCGGCATCTTGAATATTGATCCTCACTTCTTCATTCACTTTTTCATCAACCACATTCTCAACCACCAAAGGAACTTCATCTTCTTGCAACTCAACTTCTTCACCCAAAACTTGCGTTTGTTTGGAGCCATTCACATCACCGCCTCGTCCACTCCTAGTTGTCACAGCCATAACATGATTGTTTCCTCCCTTTGGGTTCACTACCGTATCACTTGGTAGAGCACCCTTAGGGCGTGTATTTAGAGACTGAGAGATTTGACCTAGTTGCACCTCTAAATTCCTAATTGAAGTATTGTGAGAAGCCAATTGCGCATCAAAATCTGCATTCTTTTTCATCATTTGTTCGAACATCATTTCAATTCTACCCATTTCTTTGTTGGATGAACTAGGACCCTGGGAAGGAAAAGGTGGTGGATTTCTCGGTTGTTGGTACATTGGGGGCCTTTGAAAGCCTTGCCCCTGATTTCCTTGGTTATTGTTCCACCCTCCTTGGTTGTTGTTATTTCCACCCCAATTGTTGTTGTTTCCCCAGTTTCCTTGATTGTTGCGGTTGTTATTTTGATTTCCCCAATTGTTGTTCCCTTGATGTTGATTGTTCCAATTATTGTGGCCTTGGTGTTGGTTACCCCAATTGCCTGGGATCTCCATTGTTGTTGTTGGTTTGAAGAATTCCCTCTTTGGCCTTGGTAATTATTCACATATTGCACCTCCTTATTTTGCTCATCATAGCCATCATCTTGAAATCCACTACCATCATTGTCAAATTGATCTGAATTCCCTTGGTTCTGTTGACCTCTTCGCGTTCTTTGGTTCACTAGCATGTTAACACCCTCCATAGCATTCACTTGGCGAGGATTTTGGACTTGTTGCAACTATGCCTTTGCCAATTGGTTCATTGTTGTTGTAAGTTCTGCTATAGCCTGTCCATGGTCATGTAGTTCTTTATGCAAATGAGTAACCGTTGGGTCACCCCGAGGCACATTGGCTCTACTTTGCCAAGCGGAGGATGTGTCAGCCATTTCATCAAGAATCGCACAAGCTTCATCATAAGGCAGCTTCATGAAATTACCCCCAGCCAATTGGTTCACTATGCATTGATTCGCTGTATTGATGCCCCGATAGAAGGTTTGTTGTATCATTGTCTCTGTCATATTATTTTTGGGGCATTCTTTCACCATAGTTCTGTATCGCTCCCAAATCTCATGCAATGGTTCGGTAGGCTCCTGCTTTAAGGCTAAGATCTCATCCCTTAGTGCTGCCATGTGTCCCGGTGAGAAGAATTTGGCAATGAACTTATCGGCCAACTCATCCCAAGTTGTGATGGAATGGTTGGGAAGTCGCTCAAGCCAGTCCAATGCTTTCCCCCTAAGTGAGAAAGGGAAGAGCCTCAATCTAAGTGCATCCTCGGACACATTGGTTTGCTTGCTCCCCCAACAGGTATCCGCGAACCCCTTGAGATGTTTGTACGCATTCTGAGTGGGAGCACCTATGAAATACCCATGCTGCTCCAATAATGTCAGCATCACGTTGGTTATTTGAAAATTGCCCGCCCGAATCCGGGGCGGGACAATAGCACTCGCATAGCCTTGGTTGGGAAGAACTCTGGGAGCCACTCTTGGAGGTGGCGGAGGAGGGTCTGGAATATTGTCATTTGCATTAGCCTGGCGGCCTCTATGTTGTCCTTGAGGTACAAGAGGCACCTTGTCTTCTCCAATGTCATCTATCTCCTCCCCCGCATTCACATTTCCAAGAGGGTCATTAGCATTTAAAGCCATTTTGGTACCTGAAGTATTGACACACACAAATTAGTAACAAGAAGGAAAGAAGAACAAAACACAAATCTAACTAAATAGATAGCCAAAATCGTTAGCTCCCCGGCAACAGCGCCAAAAAGCGATAGCAGCCTACTCCGCACTACTATTTAAGAGCGAGAGAGGGTCGGAGCAGCTTTTACCCGATTTAGGGTCGGGATCGAATCCACAGAGAGCTAGAATTTGGAATCGAGTATCTATCTAGTGTAGAATTGTGTATGTGTTCTTAATTACACTTCTATTCATTTTTGGGGTTTTTTGTTTACTTCTACTATTATCAAACTACAAATGGTAATTGCAACTAAATTATGCTAAGAGTTATAATGCTACGAGTTGTTCAAATAGGTTTAAAAGGCACTAGGGTAGTGACTACCACCTAGGTGGTCAATTGACGGGTACTTGAATCTAAAGCACGTTTGACATGTTTGGGGAGTATGTTATAACCGTTGCACGACTTTACCCACTCTACACCTCTCGGTGGTTCGAGTGATTTTGCCAGAATTGGCTTTCTCAAGATCAATTGGGTATGCAAATTTGCACAAGCAACTAGGGTTCAATTCGGGTATTACTCTCTCGAGGTTTAACCCTTTAATTGGGGCTATCAATCTCTTGAGTACGCCCCAATTCATTGTTGGACCAATTTCAGAGACTTAGGCCCTCTTTCTCAAGAAGAGCTCAAGTCAACTCAACACAAACTAGTATTTGCAACCACTAATTCAGAAATTAACCATGAAATTGGCCCAAATAACAAACACCCATAGTCAAATTAGCCCTAAAATACAAGACCCATCAATTACCCACACTAGGGTTGAGCCACAACCCTAGCTTATGGGTCCAGCTACTCATAATTAAAGAAGAAAAGCAAGAAATAGATGAAGAAAAGCTCATAATAATTAATCACTAAGTTAAATACAAAGATTCAATGATTAAAAGTAGCTAAACTTTCCCCAAAATGGCTTAGAAAGTCGAACCCACGAGTGCAGATGCTTAATTACAATATCTGATACCCTAAAAAGGGAAAAAGAAGTTATTTATACTAGGCTAAAAAAATCTGGACAATGCCCCTGTGGGGTTAGTACGGACCGCACAAAATAGATCGCGGTCCGCACTGGGGCTTTGGCCTTGAAAAACAGCTCTCTGAATCTTGGCAACGCGGACCGCAGAGAATGGACTGCGGCCGCGGAGGCTTCCAGTGCGGTCCACGTAAAATGGACCGCGGAGGCTTGAAACTCTGAAAATGCAACCTCTCTGATTCTTGGCTCTATGGACCGCATTGAATCGACTGCGGCCGCATTGCCTTTAGTGCGGACCGCACAAAACCTAGTGCGGCCGCACTGCCTCTTGGCTTGGAATTTTAGCCTCTCTGAATCTCCTAGTGCGGACCGCACAAAATGGTGTGCGGCCGTACTGGGCTTGTTTTTACTGAGCTTGTCTTGTCTTTGGCACTTGTGCAAGTTTCACTCCTTTTGAGCTGATCTTTGACATCTCGTCACTTTGATGATCAAACCTGCAATCAAGTACAACTTGTGAGCCTTTTTGGGACTATTTTGTATGAATTTCTAATCAAAGCATAAGCAAGAAGGAGTATAAAATGCGTCAAAATCCCTAGTTATCATATGGTAAATAACCTTTCAATGCTATCAACAATGAGACTGGGAATATTGATATGCCACCACCACAGATGCATTATAGAAACTCAGGGCCAGCTAAAGTCAAGGCTCAATATTTTACTAATGAACAATACAAGCAGATTCTCAGCTTGCTAAGCAAAGATGTTGGAGAAGATCAAGGCAATGAGGCAAACCACATTGCAGGTAATGCTACTTGTATGATGTCTAAGGTAACAAGTGATGATGAGTGGATAGTGGATTCTGGAGCTACTCATCATGTAGCCTCCAAGAAAAGTCTTATAAATTGTGATCATAGTCAACAATTAGCTGGTAATAGTAAAGTACATTTACTCGTAAGGGATAGGGAAGATATTACTCATATTGGCTATGCATCCTTGTTTGGCAACACAATTGTGAGCAATGTGTTGGTTGTCATCGATTTCAAGTTTAACTTGCTGTCAGTGTCCAAACTGACCAAATAATTATCATGCTCAGTCAACTTTTTCCCTGACTTCTGTGTCTTTCAGGAGCTTTAGAGTGGCAAGGGTGAAGGGAATTGGTAGGCAAAGAGGAGACTTGTACATATGCAAGGATGCAGACATTGGTAAGCAGGGGGCACAATATCCAACAACAACAACAATTCATAAAAGGGATAGCAGCTTATGGCACAATAGACTTGGACACCCCTCTGCACCAGTAATGAAGTATATGAAGTTGTTACATGATAATGTAAATAGTTCACAATTGAATAAGTGCACAATTTGCCCTTTGGCAAAGCAAGCTAGATTGATATTCCCTAGTAGTGATTCTAGAGGTGATGCACTATTTCACATTATACATATGGAGCTTTGGGGCCCCTATAAAACTGTTACTTTTGACAACAAACATTATTTTTTGACTGTTGTGGATGATCACAGTAGGTATACATGGATCTATTTACTGCAACTCAAGTTTGAAGCTATTGTGGCTATTAAATCCTTCTTGTCCATGGTGTAGACACAGTTTCGTGTCATCGTTAAGATTTTCTTAGGACATACAATGGCACTGAGTTCTTTAATTCACAATGCAACACTTCACTTCAAGATTTAGGCATACTTCATCAGACAGATGTACCCCTCAACAGAATGGGGTGGTTGAAAGAAAATATAAGCATATATTGAATATAGCTAGGGCACTTAGGTTCCAATCCAAGGTACCTATTAGATACTGGGGTATATGTATCAAGACTGCAGTCTACCTCATGAATAGACTTCATTCTGTTGTAACTGGTAACGAAAGTCCTTATGAGTTATTATTTAAGAAGCAAGCAACATTGCATCACCTAAAGGTATTTGGGTGTCTGTGTTTTGCAACTACAGTTCCTAAAGGAGACAAGTTTGCAGAAAGAGCAAGGCCAGCTGCTCTTATGGGCTACTCAGAGTTGCAAAAAGGCTATATCCTCCTAGACCTTAAAACAAACCTGTTGTTTGTCAGCAGAGATGTCAGTTTCAGAGAAAATGAATTTCCTTTTGCCATTGCATACTCAAGGAAATAGCCTACAGCTAGAACTACCAACATAGACCAAACCTTACCTCATGATATATCACAAATCCTACCAAATACACCCCATGATATACCACCAAATTCACCACAGAACTCACCAGATACATCTCATGACATGTCACAACATTCACCTGATATCTCCAACATCAATGACACTTCAACACCCTTTACTTGGTCCGATGATAACCCCGCAACATCCCTTGACACTACTGCCCATGATTCTGATTCATTTGACCTGGCATTAAGTCCTTCCCTTATTATGGAGCATGAAGGAGGAGATGACTTCAATGAGGCATCAACCTTCTTTGATGTTGGTCACATTCCATCAAATGGAATTCATGCTCCAATCACCAGGAAGTTCTCAAGAGATTCCATACAGCCTGTTTGGATGAAGGATTTCATAAACACCAAACAAAGCACCAGTAAACACCCCATCTCCAATCCCTTATCTTATGACAATATTAAGCAAACATATCAAGCCTATCTTGCAAAATTCTATACATTGGTGGAACCTAAGTGTTATAGAGATGCAGCAAAAGATGCCAGGTGGATAGAGGCAATGAAGTAGGAGATCAAGGCACTAGAGAAGAATGGTACATGGCAAGTGATAGACCTTCCAAAAGGGAAGAATGCAGTAAGCTCAAAATGAGTGTACTAGATCAAATACCAAGCCAATGGAGAAGTTGAGAGGTTCAAGGCCAGACTTGTAGCAAAAGGCTACAGTCAAAAGAAAGGCCTTGAACATGATACCTTCCCACCTGTTGTTAAGATGGTGATTGTAAGGTCAGTCATAGCTCTTGTTGTATCTAAAACTTGGACTTTATGGAAAATGGATGTGTAAAATGCATTCTTATAAGGAGATCTATGTGAGGAAGTTTATATGGACATGCCTGAGGGGTTCAGAAGACAGGGGGAGTCAAGGTGTGCAGGTTGCTTAAGTCCTTGTATGGACTAAAGTTAACAAATGCATTGGTGGGTGCAAGATTCGTCCAAAGCAACCATGATTATTCATTGTTCACACTAAACAAATCAGATGACATAGTAATTGTCCTAGTATATGTTGATGATCTACATCATAGGGAGTAGCATTGAGCTGATTAATGAAGCAAAGAAAGTGTTGAACCAAAAATTCAAAATGAAAGATCTTGGTGAGCTGAGGTACTTCCTTAGCATAGAGGTGTCGAGGTCAAGTTCAGGAGTGATTCTCAACCAAAGGAAGTATGTGCTAGATTTGATCTCTGATATGGGATTATCTGCAGCAAGACCAACCAAGACACCTTCATAATCCAATTTGAAGCTAACAACTATGGAATATGACAAAATTATTGGAATTACAGGAGATGAAACCTTGCATGACATTAGTTCATATCAGAGGCTGATTGGGAGGCTAATGTATGTGACTATCACAAGGCCTGATATCAACTATGTAGTTCTAACCTTGAGTCAGTTCGTGCAAATGCCCAAGAAAACTCACTGGGAAACTGCAACAAGGTTAGTAAGGTACTTGAAGAGTTCACCAGGACAAGGCATTTGGTTGAAGGCAGGAATCACACAAGATTTGACGTGTTGGTGTGATTTTGACTGGGCGGCATGCCCAAATACAAGAAGGTCAGTGACAGGATATATAGTCAAGTTTGGGAGTCCTTGATCTCATGGAAATAAAAAAAACAGCAAACAGTCTTTAGAAGTTCAGCTGAGGCAGAGTATAGAAGCATGGCTTCAGTTGTGGCAGAGTTAACTTGGTTGCATGGACTATTTAAAGACCTGGGAGTTAGCATGCATAGTCCAATGATTGTGTTTAGTGATAGTAAGACTGCTATGCAAATTATAGCTAACCCCATCTTCCACGAGAGAACGAAACATATAGAAATTGACTGTTAGTTCATCAAAGACAAAATCAAGGCAGGAGTAGTGAAGACTTCACATGTACATACTAAGGAACAACTTGCAGATCTTCTGACAAAAGGTTTAGGGCAGGTTCAGCATGTTCATTTACTTAGCAAGCTGGGGGTTCTTAACATTTTACACCCTCCAGCTTGAGGGGGAGTGTTGAGAGATGCTAATGTAACAATGTAATGCAATAGTGTATTTGGATGTGACACACGTGGTAGTTAGGGGTTAATAGTTAGGTAGTTAGATGATAATCAGCTAGTTGACATCTCTATTTAATTGTTAGCTTGTTAGCTGTAGATTAGAGAGAATTAGTGGTTGTATAAATACATTAAAAAACTAATGGAACAGTAGACGATTTCCATTTTTCATTCTGCGGTCTCCTTTCTTCTCTCTCAGAGAAGCTTCTAGAGAGCTTCAATGGCTGATTTTATCTCAGCTCTCATGGTCTTTTAGCAAATATCCTCATCAGTAATCTACTATTCCCTCCATTTTAAAAGGAATCAACATATTTTCTTTTTACTCAATTTAGAAAAGAATTATCCCTTTTTAAATTTGGAAAGAATGTACGTTTAAACTTTTTATTTCACCATTAATAAGATGATTTATAGTCATACAAATATCTATAAATTATTTTGGACTATAAGTATTGAAAGCGTTTGTAACACCCCTTTTTACCCCCAAAAGATATATGTTATGGATTGCTTGGGTTAAAGATTTTCTTTTCAATTAAAGTGATATTTTTGAAGTAGGAATTATTTTATTATTCTGAGTCGCCGCTTGGAATTTGATTTTTGGGGTTCTCAAGTCACATTTCATTTGAATCCCTATTCAAAGGAAGATTTGACTCTTTTATTATTGGTCTGCGAAAACAAAGTCCAGGTAAGGAATTCTGTTGACCGGGGAGAAGGTGTAAGGCATTTCTCGAGTCCAATGGTTCTAACACGGTCGCTTTATTGACTACAACTTGGCTTGAATTAATTTTGGATAAATTGTGATTTATTGGTTTCCATATTTTTCTATCCGCTATTAAAATATGAAATTATCTTTGAAACGAATCACGTGTGTGAATCCATTATGTTTATTGTGCCAAAATCATGTCACGCGTACGTGTACACAATTAATAACATTTTTTTATATTAAGATTGTTTTGGCCAAAGTTTTTTCTGATAAATAGGGATCTCTCTCTCTCTCTCTCTCTCTCTCTCTCTCTATATATATATATATATATATATATATATATATATATATATATATATATACAACATTAACTGTGTCCGATAGGATACTACCTACTTGGCTATTACAGGAATTTATAATGTCTGGTAGGACATTTTGATTTCCAAAGGATGCCAGCTTAGTGCAGACATCTTTGCTAATATTTTTGACTAGGTAAGTAGTTTCTTCATAGTCTAAAGTTAAAGCAGCGGTTACAAAAGGAGGTGCATAATACATAATATTATGATCCCTGCCATTGTTATCACGAATCGCGCTCCTAGCCAGCTTGTGTGCGGCTTGTTGGCTTCCCTGAAGTTGTGCTAGATTGTTTGAACCTTCACCTAGGTCATTAATAACCTGCAATCATGAATAATGTTGTTAAAGATTGTGATTCCATTTTCTAAGCATGTAATGACCTCCGAGTCTATTCCACTTCTATGTTGGTGTAACCTTGTTCCTTGGCATTGCGTAGGCCTGCTTTTAAAGCCATCAACTCAACATCCAGGGGAGATAAGCCTGGAAGTGTCCCTTGGAACCCAAGTACCCACTGTCCCCTACTATCTGTTTTGGCAAAAGTTGCGCGAACACATACTTCGATTTTAATTTGGAAATCACAATTATGCCACGCAAACGTATACATAATCGCGATAAACTAATTAAAAGCGCGCCTAAATCACTCTAATGGTGTATTATTCTTCCTACACTTTGAGGTTATTGTAAGGTCATGAATTATGAAATTACTTGTGGAAGAAGTGTATGATTTTAGATATTGAATAAATAAAGGAATTTTTACCTCCTATAGCAAAGGTTAACACCTTATTTATTTTAAATAAATACAATTTAAGAAAATTATATTCTATAGATACCTTTTAAAGTTTATAGCAAAATATTTAATTTTGGTTTTCTCCTAGCCCTAAGACACTAAATACGCTAATCAGTTACACTATTTTCTTTCTCTCTCTACTTTGATACATCCCATTCTCTTCCCCCCATCCTATTAAAATTTCCGATCTCCTCCTCCTTCCACCGGATTTGTGCAAAGTATGAAAGATTCAAAAGGTAACCAAACACTTTATTGGTGATATTATGTAGGCGTTGTTTTGATCCTTGTAATTCAGACTCTGCCATTCTCTTTCCATAATCCGTGGGTGAATATTGTGAGCAGTGATTCAACCAATTAGAGGAGCAGAGCCGGTTCACTCTCTGCTTCAGCCGATTTGTGCTTTGTCTTCTTCTATTTGGGAATTTAGAGTTCTTTTCGACAGAATCAAACCAACTTCATCAATCCAGAGCAATTCCATGTCGCCTTTCTTTTTCTTTTTCTTTCTTTTTGCTTTGTCTTCTTCTATTTAGGAATTTAGAGTTCTTTTCGACTGAATCAAATCAACTTCATCAATCCAGAGCAGTTCCACGTGACATCCACGCCACAACTTTATCTTTCGCGATGAAGAAGATCATTTCTTTTAATATATTTCAATGTAATTTCAACATATTATGCTGTATTTTTATGTATTTTATTGTATTCATTGTCTTTTTTTCATTGTAATTCAATGTATCCCGCTGTATTCTATGTATTTCATCGTATTCACTATCTCGCTATATGCCATGAATGTATTCATAAGTTTTTTTTAATTAATATAATTTATGTATTCAGATGTATTATATAATTTCTCTGAAGATTGCTATATTTTTTGGGGTATTTTCGGTTGAGAATCTTTTTTATAACTGAAAATACAAAATTTGTGTGTTATAATTGAGTTTGTTGAGTTATATTAGGAGTCTATTATGTTAATTGATTCACTTTCCGTTTTAAAAACAGTGTAATCCCCCATTTCACGCCGTGAAACAGTCGAATACAATAATCTGTCCAGCTGTAATCCCATGTTTCACTCCATGAATACACTCGAATACACTCGAATACAACAACTGATTAGTTGGACTTCCCTGATTCACGCCTATTTTTACTACTGTATTCATGAATACAATAACTTAAATACATCAAATACAACTTATAACCACATAAAAGGTATCTATAATCCGTAATATAGCAAATGGTATCTATAAATGGCTAATTACTACCAGAAGATAGTGCTTTATGAAAATTTCCCTTCCGATAAATAAACCATCATACCAATACCCTACAGCCCAACAATTGAAGCCCAAACTTATTAGGGTCCAAATCCTCCCAACTTTAAAGCAAGTTTGAATACCTTATTTCTGGAAACATGATTAAGCATATAACATTTAGGGACTAATTTACATTATTATTTATAAAGTTTAAAGGCAAATAAATAAAATCACATGAAATAAGATAAAAAGAACAGAGGAAAGAATAAACCATTAATGCAAAATTTCCAATTCAATGAGTCTCCAAGAACATGTACAATAACTTAGACAAACGCCGAACAAGTATAAGCGAAGAAGAACATCAAAGCTAGTGAACGGAGCTCCAAGGGAATCCTCGACCTCGACTATTGACTCCACCGGTTGGCTTTTAAAAAGGGATGTTTTGGAGTATTTTTGTTGGGTTTTGGGTGATGAATTGCTAGATTTTTCGAAAGAAAGACGAAGAAAGAATGTCACGAGTAGAAATTCCCTTAGCGTAAAAGAAGAAAAAAAAATTCTCTCAATTCCCTCCTCTCTCTTTTCTTTTTCCTTTCTCACATTTTTCTCTTCTATTTATAGAAAAAATTTCGTAATTTTTCAGATTTTATTATTTTTAATTAAAAAAATTCCCACTTTACATTTTCCTTCCTTTAAAAAAATAAATAAATTCCCCACCTTCCTTTACTTTTATTTTTAAATTTACCACTTTTTTTACTTTTATTTTTTTTAAATTTCAACTTTCTTTTACTTTTTTTTAATTTTCCACTTTTTTTTTTTACTTTTCTTTTTAAAATTTCCACTTTCTTTTACTTTTTAAAAAAATTTCTACTTTCTTTTACTTTTTTTTAATTCCCACCTACCTTTAATTTTCTTTTTTATTTCCCAATTTCTTTTAATTTTATTTTTCTTTAATTCCCACATTCCTTTACTTTTATTTTTAAATTTCCAACTTTCTTTACTTTTATTGTATTTAAATTTCCACTTTCTTTTACTTTTATTTTTTAATTCCCTACTTCTCTTTTTCCTCTTCTTTTAATTTTATTTATTTTTAATTTTTAATTTAATGTTTTGTGTTTTTTATTTAATAAAATAATGATAAAAATAAAATAATATTAATAATAATAATAATAATGATAATATTTGACCTTTTTAATTTTTTTAAAATGTTTTTACCCTATAAGAAAGTTGAAACAAAGCTAAAAACTATAGATTAAACCCCTAAAAATATTTACATAGTAAAATGTGATGAAAATTTAAATATGATAAAAAATTAGGTGCTTACGGCCTTCTCTTCTTCCTTTAACTTCGTCCACGGTCAAATATGTTCAACCATATTAAAACGGAGGAAGTATAATATTTATCCCTTGTTAGTGGTAATTTTTTCCATTTTGTTGACAATCATATATTATATGATGAAGAGAAACCCAAAATCGATAAGAATGGAAGACGCCTTTAGAACTTATTTTTCTCGATAAGCATAGATACAAAGTCATCGACTATAACGAGAGGGAAAAACTCACAATGTTACGCCCAAAAATAATACGGAGCCCTTTCAAATGATCTATGATATAATCTAAAGAGTCTAATAAACTATACTGGCCCGTGAGGTGAGTGAAGAAAGCTGTGAAGCTCCTAACTTTAATTACCAACCCGAAATTATCATATCATCGTTATTATATTATATTATATCATTATAATAATAGTATAATATAATTAATTAATTAATTAATACTATATTATAAGTATAATGCTCCAAAGTGAAAGTTAAAAGACTACCATTGCCATCAAAGCTTGAATGATTGTTTTGCCATTATTTCAAAACCTGTTTTGGTTAAAAATGTAAATATATATTCTGTAATATATATATATATATATATATATATATATATATATATATAATAAAGTTGGGGATTGACCAGCTGATGTGGCATCCCTTATAGCCAGCTTTCATATTTATTTATTTTCTTATTTTTTTGATTTTTTTCTGTTATTTCACTCCTTCATTCCATTTATTTCTAAAAAATATTTATTAGCCCACTACTAAGAATAATAAATGCTATACTAAACAGCCCAAAACATTAAGCCCAATAGCCGTTTTGTTTTAGGAAAACTTACACAAATGTTCCAAATAAATCTCAACTTACCAACCTCTAGCCATTAGTCATAGACTTACCAAAACTAGCCAACAAAAATTGAAAAACCAAATAATAGGGTTCTTTCTCTCAAAGAATCACATGCAAAAATCACCTTCCATATTTTCAAGCGTGATTAGCAACATTAGATACAAGACGAAAAGGAAATATCATGGACGGGGTAGCAAATAAGGTGATGAAATACAAAAATCTATACAATATTCCAAAAATCTAAACAAAAAAGGAACTTTTTCAATGGGTATAGTTGAAATTCATTGAAAATATATAGATAAGTCAATATAAAAAATTTGAGGAAGATTGGAGGTAATTTGGACTGGTTTTGTACCAAAATTCGTAATTAAATCGAGTTCAAAAAAGTCTTCTGCAACACATGTATCAAACTTGTATCACGCATGTATCTCACACACAGGTATACATGGATATACATGTGATACACAATTGATACAAATATGATACATATGTGATAAACAAATGATACACATTGTGATACACATATCATTTTTTTTCATGTTCAGCTTTTACTTCAAATTTTCAATTCAAACCACCTCAAAACTTCACCAAATCATCCCAAAATTGAGATTCAAGCTCCTTAAGTTGTGCCCAATATATTCTAATAGCACCCACTCAAAACAAAGCAATTGGCATACCAAAATTTGATAGTTATTTTCGAGCTGAATTATCAAACTCAGTAGACGTGGAGACGCGCGAGAGGATACTAAAGGAAGCTATTAATGAAGTGAAGATTAATAACTGTGTACTAGCTAGTAAATAACTAGTGAAAATAAAGAGATTGATAAATGTTAAGGGATGAAAAATTCAAAGATTAGATGCAACAGAAGTTTGTAGGAGGAAACAGAGAAATGCAGAGGAAGAAGCAGAGGAAATTTGGAAGAATATGGTGATGGGACAGAGCACAAAGATTGTGGGTAAATTTTTATGCGAAAATAATAGGAGCAAAATGGTTTACAAAAACGATGTGACAGCCATTAAGAGAGCAACAACGTTGGCCATAGCTCAATATTTTTTTTTTGTTACAAATAGTTAATTGGCTAATTTGGTTAATATTAGTAATATTTTATCAATTGGCCAATTTTTGTAATGAGCTACTTATAACTCTCCGTTCATCCTCATAATTTCTAATTACAATGATATTTAATGTGTATTAATTTCTGATTATTAATTGATGATTAGTCTTGTGCCTACTGATACTCTATTTTGATGGACTACATATAGATGGTGATGAATGTTGTTTATACTGTAAATTTGTTCATTATACTAATCTAATTTTTGAGAAAACAAGAAGTAAAAATACCAACAGGTATGAAGATGAGGAGAGCATCCAGGCAGAAGAAGCAACAACAGATCTTACTCTCCTCAACTAAGGCAAAACATACCGATGGTAGTTTAGTTAAAATAATGACACTGTCTATCTTTTTACATCTCAATTTGTTGATTCTTTTTGTTGTTTATTATATTCTTTTAGGATGATGCAATTGGTACTGATGGAAAACATGTTTAAAAAAAAGTTAACGACAGATTCTACAGTAAAATTGACTGCACAAATTGAAATGGTAAGATTTGCTGGTCCTTGCTTAGGTGTTCATAGCTCTTCCATTTCTTGGTTATCTGAAATAATTCTTTTTTTTTCACTCACCCGTCATTCCTCTTGCCTCAGTTCTAACTATTTGTGTTGTTATTATTTTGATTACTGACGTGCAGTCTTCACATCTAGCGGTTGTTCCGCAATAGTGGAAAGCATGGACAAGTCTGATTACCACACAATATATTCCTACTATTATACTTAATATATTCTGTACAAAATGGACAGCACGAACAACTCAGTCAAACTTTTTAATAAATTTATGACTGTAATTATTAATTCGATTTAGATTTAGTTAACGAAGAAAATAAAACTGATAGCAAATGAGATGTCCAGTAATATATTCCAATTTACTTTATGGATTAAGTTGTATATTAGAAAAGATTCCATACATTTACAGACTATCACGCTTATTTGAAGGATTGCAATCTTTAACATTAGTTACTAATAATCACAATTATTTTAAACTAACATTTCTATTTTGATTTTGTTTTCCAACCGTTGCTACTTTACTTTACAGACCTTCGACTATTCCTTTCACAAATCACATAGATATAATCCAAACGAGAAGAAGAAGAGTAGTTCTAATGTTTGATTAGTTGAAATTTAATCAAGAAACAGAGAAAAATAGTGAATGAAAATTTTCGCGGAAGTTGACGTCATGGTGATTTGTGGAACAAAGGTAACAACGGAAATTTAGGTATGTTCTTGCCATCTCGCGATAGAAAGAATTCCGAACATTCCAATTGTGATGCTATTCTTATAATAAAGTATCTTTTATTCTTGGAATGAAAAAGGTGACTTGGCACCTCTCTTTGGCCAAGGATCCTATTTATCTTTTTTCTCCTTTTTTTTTGCTTTCTTTCCCTTCATTCTTCCATTTAATTTGTTTAATAATTAAAAATTGATCATTTTCTATCCTATTTATTACATCTCATTATATCTACTTCAGTTTAAAAAAAAAAAAGTAACAGCCAACAATGGGTAACGGCTAAATATGAGAGGTCTACCACATTTAGAACACGTCTTAATTCTTATAAAAGAATTACCCTACCTATCCCTTTCAAATTTACTCGCACCTAACAGAACTTTAAGCTATCTATTCCTTTGGTTTCTCAAACCGTTTTCCTCTTGCTCCTTTTTGTTTATTTTTCTATTTCAAACCTTCATACTTACTTTATGCGGTTTATTTTGCTTGGTTTTCTTTTAGATAATATTCACAACTACTCAAATTCTTTATTTAATATCCTTTCTTTTAGTGTTTGTATTTATTAATAAAAGCATGGGTGTACAATGATAGATTTATTGACTAATTTGATAAAACTTTTGGATTTTCAGGATGTGGAAGTTGATTGGAAGAGTTGCTTAACTCAGATGATGATATCAGTCAGACCCGCGTGTTGAGACAAATTTGGCATAGCCACTTTTTCCCCCTTGACAATTGGATTTAATTTGACAAGATTCTAACAAACGTGAGGGTAAGTTTTACTTGTAGTGTCTTTTGAAATTTACCTAAATAACAGCTTCTTGAATGTTGATGGTGTAAAGGAAGGAAACCGAAGTGAATGGTGTGCTATGGTTTTTGGAAAAAACTTTGTAACATGAGCGCATTATCTTCGACCAAATATTGTTTGGGCATCCATGATACCAAATAGTAGTACTCTTTACTTCAAGTGTGCATGTGGGCTAATCCTGTAAACCGATTGTTTTTTCTTCTTCTTCTTCTTTTTTTTTTTTTTTTTGTTATTTGTGTAACAAAATCATCTGCTTTGGTATAAGTAGAGTCAAAAGTAGAGAACAAGGCCACATAATAGGTCTAAGTTCAATTTTTAAGTACTATTTTTATAGGCCCTACTCCTTTACTGATCTCCAAGTTTAATTAAAAAATGTCAAAAACATAAAAAAAAAAAAAAGACGATTATTTATGCATGTGTTAGCATAATACTAATATAAGATGCAGTTATATATGTTTATTTTTGTAGGTATAATAAGCATTTGTATACCATATTAAGCCTTGTGAAATGGAATTCTCCATCTCGATAATGGTTGAATTGGTCTACATGTAGTAATTCCTTATTGCATGGCCACTAATTTTTTAAAATCAATCTTTAAACAGTTGAAGATGTCACGACCCAGATTTCCGACCCTCAGGAGTCGTGATGGCGCCTACTATTAGGAGCTAGGCAAGCCAATTATTTATTAACTCTTTTAGCAAACCTCGACATTAATAAAACAACGAAACATTTAAATGAAAAGCGGAAGTCTTAAATGTAAATAAAATGATAGCAACGCGGAAGTTCAATACCATTCTAACCAAGAACTGGAATCACAAACTCACGAACGTCTAGAGAATGCTAAATACAATGTCTGAATAAAAACATAATTCTGTTTGTTCCGGTACAAAGGATAACAAACTATAGTAAAGCTAGAAGAGACTCCGAGTCATGCGGACGCCAGCAAGGCTACCTCGGGATCTCTGGACTGAAGGTCTACTCCCAATCTACTACTGCTGTCCAAAAGCTGCTCCAACACCGTGATCTGTGCAAAAGAGCACAGAAGTGTAGCATCAGCACAACCGACCCCATGTGCTGGTAAGTGTCTGGCCTAACCCCGGCGAGGTAGTGACGAGGCTAGAACCAGACTCCAGATAAACCTGTGCAGTTATATATAGTATAGTGGGAACGGTAAAAAGTAAACAGTGACAAAAGTAAACGAANAAACATGCAATAAACAGTAAAAGGGAGGGGGTACATGCTTCGGGGGAACAATTTAACTTAACAAAAACCAAGTAAATAAGAAGGAACTATATTGTATCCAAACCACGTAAAAATACAATTGTTGCGGCGCGCAACCCGATCCATGTTCATATTTTAATTGTTGCGGCGTGCAACCCGACCCAATATAACATCTGTTGCGGCGCGCAACCCGACCCAATACAATATCCGTTGCAGCGTGCAACCCGATCCAATATAATATCTGTTGCGGCGTGCCAATATCCGTTGCGGCGTGCAACCCAATCCAATATAACATCTGTTGCGGCACGCAACCCGACCCAATACAATATCCATTGCGGCGTGCACCCCGATCCAATACATTAACTGTTGCGGCGTGCAACCCGTTCAAAAGTACATCTTACAGTGATCATCACAACAATCCCGGCAAGGGACTAACCATAAATTACACTATCCCGGCAGGGGAACCCAACGACACAAGTAAAAACGTCCCGGCAAGGGAGAATCAGCTATAACCAATCTCATTTCAACTTATAATTATCACTACTATCATTATTCTCATCCCTCGAGCACTCCCACAAAAATAACTAAGCTTTTGCTCGATACCACGGATTTTCTCACTATTTCAATCATAACATTGTTCAAGAACACACAATTATCAAATTAAGACTCACGGTCATGCTCGACACCAACGTATAGATACTCGTCAACATGCCTATACGTCGTACCCAACAAGAAACACATAGCAAATATGACTCGACTTCTAATCTCTAAAGCTAAGGTTAGACCGAACACTTACCTCAACTTCCACGGCCAAAACAATCCTCAACAACCGCCTTCCCTCTCGAATTCGGCTCCAACTCAATCAAATCTATACAATAAGGACTTTATAATATCAATATATGCTAAATAAATCAAACTCAATGCCTAAATATAGATTCCCAACCTTTCTTCTAAAAATTCCAAAATCGACCCCGGGCCCGCTTGGTCAAAACTCGAGGTTCGAACCAATTTCATATCACCCTTTCCCCCACGAGCCCGAATATACAATTTGTTCTCACATTCGACCCAAAACGAGGTCTAAATCAAAGAAAATCAAAAAGCCCTAACTCTACCCAATTCCCCCAATTTCAACCCTAGATTACATGTTTTAGGCCCAGGATTTCAATGGATGATGATAGAAAATGGAGAAAACGAGTTAGGTAATACTTACCCAAGAAGATTTGGTGAAGAATCGCTCTACAAGTCGCCTAGGGGCTGTGGAGAAGAAGAGCTCGTGTGAATTTTTGAATAAAACCCGTCACTGTTCTGTTTTTAGGCTTTTAAATTAACTGGGCAAAAATGCCCTATGCGTTCGCAACACAGGGGTCGCGTTCGCGAAGCAGGGGGGACTGGAAGCATCGTGTTCGCGATAGGGGTCTGCGAACGCGTAGAGTTAATTACTGGGGTTCCAGATTTTGGCTTATGCGAACGCGTGAATGAATACGCGAACGCGTTGAAGGGGGGGCCGGCACTACACGAACACGTGAAATTGAACGCGAACGTGAAGAAGGGGACACCACAGGCAGTGCGAACGCGAGCTGAAGGCCGCGATCGCGAAGAAGAAAAAGCCTGTGCAAAAATTGCAGAAAATCTGATACTTTTCCTAAGTTCAAAACATCCCGAAACACCTCGGAACACTCCCGAGCCCTCGGGGCTCCTAACTAAACACACACACTAACTCAACAACATCCTACAGACTTAGCCGTGCGATCAAATCGCGAAAATAACATCAAAACAATGAATTAAACCTCAAAATCATCACTTTTTCATCAAACTTCATAAACTATCATTTTTAGAGATTTAGGTCCGAAACACGTCAAATGACGTCCGTTTTCAACCAAATTTCACAGAAAGCGCTTAAACCACATATAAGAACTGTACCAGGCGCCGGAACCAAAATACGGGCCCGATACCAACACGTTCTAATCAATTTCCTTTTCAAATTTCCATATTAATTTCAGAAAAACAATTTCACAGAAAAATTCATTTCTCGGGCTCTAGACCTCGTAATTCGACTCCGGGCATATGCCCGAGTCTCATATTTTTCTACGGACCCTCCGGGACCGTCGAATCACGTCCGGGTCCGTTTACCTAAAATGTTGACCAAAGTCAGCTTTAATCATATTAATACCAAAATTTATCATTTTTCACACAGAATTCATACTTAAGCTTTCCGGCTACGCGCCCGGACTATGCACGCAAATCGAGGCAACTAAAAATAAGGCTTTGAAGGCCTCGGAAGCACAGAACAAATGAGAAAATAGGTGATGACCCTTTGGGTCGTCACATTCTCCACCTCTAAAACAACCGTTCGTCCTCGAACGGACAAAAGAAAGTAGTACCTGAGTCGGGAAATAGATGAGGATAACGGCTCCGCATATCAGACTCGGACTCCCAGGTCGATGCCTCAGGGGGCTGACCTCTCCACTGAACACGCACTGAAGGAAAACTCTTCGACCTCAACTATCGAACCTGCCGGTCTAGGATAGCTACCGGCTCCTCCTCATAAGATAGATCCTTGTCCAACTGGACAGTGCTAAAATCTAACACGTGGGCTGGATCGCCGTGATATCTCCGAAGCATGGACACATGAAACACTGGATGCACGGCTGACAAGCTAGGCGGTAAGGCAAGTCTATAAGCCACCTCTCCCACACGATCGAGAATCTCAAATGGACCAATGAACCTAGGGCTAAGCTTGACCTTCTTCCCAAATCTCATCACGCCCTTCATAGGCGTCACTCGGAGCAAGACCCGCTCACCAACCATGAAAGCTACATCCCGAACCTTACGATCTGCATAACTCTTTTGCCGCGATTGAGCCGAACGAAGCCTGTCCTGAATGATCTTGACCTTATCCAAGGCCTCCTGAACTAAATCTGTACCTAATAACCGAGCCTCTCCCGGCTCAAACCATCCCACTGGGGACCGACATCGCCTACCATACAACGCCTTATAAGGAGCCATCTGAATGCTGGACTGGTAGTTGTTGTTGTAGGCAAACTCCGCTAAAGGCAAGAACTGATCCCACGAGCCTCCAAAATCAATAACACAAGCTCGGAGCATGTCCTCCAATATCTGAATAGTCCGCTCGGACTGTCCGTCCGTCTGAGGATGGAATGCTGTGCTCAACTCAACCTGGGTGCCCAACTCTCGCTGAACTGCTCTCCAGAAGCGCGAGGTAAACTGCGTACCCCGGTCCGAAATGTTAGATACCGGCACCCCATGAAGGCAAACAATCTCTCTGATGTAGATCTCAGCTAACCTCTCGGATGAATAAGTGGTTGCAATAGGAACAAAATGCACTGCCTTGGTTAGCCTATCAACAATGATCCAAATCGCATCAAATTTCTTCCGGGTCAACGGGAGTCCAGTAACGAAGTCCATAGTAACCCTCTCCCACTTCCACTCGGGAAGCTCAATCCTCTGAAACAGTCCACCAGGCCTCTGATGCTCGTACTTAACCTGCTGACAGTTCAAACAACGAGCCACATATGCAACAATATCCTTCTTCATCCTACGCCACCAATAATACTGCCGCAAGTCCTGATACATCTTCGCGGCACCCGAGTGAATAGAATACCGGGAACTATGGGCCTCCGCTAAGATCAACTCTCGAATCCCATCAACATTGGGCACACAAACTCGCCCCTGCAGTCTCAAGACACCATCATCATCTAAGGTCACCTTCTTGGCACCTCCACGCTGCACCGTGTCTCTCAGGAGACACAAATGGGGATCATCAAACTGCCGATCACGGATACGCTCCAATAATTAAGAACGAGAAACCGTGCAAGCCAACACTCGGCTAGGCTCAGAGATATCCAACCTCACAAATCGATTGGCCAAAGCTTGAACATCCAAAGCAAGCGGCCTCTGGCTGGCCAGAATATAAGCAAGACTACCCATGCTGGCGGACTTCCTGCTCAATGCATCGGCCACCACATTGGCTTTCCCCGGGTGATACAAAATAGTAACAACATACTTTTTCAATAACTCCAACCACCTCCTCTGCCTCAAATTCAACTCCTTCTGCTTGAACAAGTACTGAAGACTCTTGTGATCAGTGTACACCTCACACGTCACACCATATAGATAATGCCTCCAAATCTTCAAAGCATGAACAATGGATGCCAACTCTAGATCATGAACCAGATAATTCTTCTCGTGGATCTTCAACTGCCTCGAAGCTTAGGCTATGACTCTGCCATCCTGCATCAATACTGCACCAAGCCCAATACGGGAAGCATCACAATAGACTGTATAAGGTCCTGATCCTGTGGGCAAAGCCAACACTGGTGCCGTAGTCAAAGCTGTCTTGAGCTTCTGAAAGCTCGCCTCACACTCGTCCGACCATCTGAACTGGGCACCCTTCTGGGTCAACCTGGTCATCGGGGCTGCAATAGACGAAAACCCCTCCACAAACCGACGGTAGTAGCCTGCCAACCCCAAGAAACTCCGAAACTCTGTAGCTGATGCTGGTCTAGGCCAGTTCTTGACTGCCTCAATCTTCTTCGGGTCCACCTGAATACCCTCTGCTGATACAATGTGACCCAGAAATGCTACTGAACTCAGCCAGAACTCACACTTGGAGAACTTGGCATATAACTGACTATCGCTCTGAGTCTGAAGAACCACCCTAAGGTGATGTTCGTGCTCCTCCTGACTGCGGGAGTATATCAGAATATCATCAATAAAGACTATCACGAACATGTCCAAATATGGCCTGAACACTCGGTTTATCAACTCCATGAATGCTACTGGGGCATTGGTCAACCCAAATGACATGACCAGGAACTCATAGTGCCCGTACCGAGTGCGGAATGCTGTCTTAGGGACATGGATGCCCTAATCCTCAACTGATGGTAGCCAGATCTCAAGTCTATCTTTGAAAACACCTTCGCACCCTGAAGCTGGTCGAACAAATCATCAATCCTCGGTAGTGGATACTTGTTCTTTATTGTCACTTTGTTCAATTGCCGGTAATCAATGCACATCCTCATTGAACCATCCTTTTTCTTCACAAATAACACCGGCGCACCCCAAGGTGAAACGCTAGGTCTAATGAAACCCTTCTCAAGCAAATCCTGCAACTGATCTTTTAACTCTTTCAACTCTGGTGGGGCCATGCGATACGGCAGAATGGAAATGGGCTGAGTGCCCGGAGCTAGATCAATACAAAAATCGATATCCCTGCCGGGCAGTATACCCGGCAGGTCTGAAGGGAAAACCTCGGGGAACTCCCGAACAATACGAACAGAATCAATAGAAGGGACCTCTGCGCTGGAATCGCGAACATACGCCAGATAAGCTAAACACCTCTTCTCAACCATACGTCGAGCCTTCACACATGAGATAACACTGCGAGTGGCATGACCTGGGGTCCCTCTCCACTCCAAACGGGGCAAATCTGGTAAAGCCAAGGTCACAGACTTGGCGTGGAAATCCAAGATGGCATGATACGGGGACAACCAATCCATCCCTAATATGACGTCAAAATCCACCATGTCTAAGAGCAATAAATCAACACGGGTCTCAAGACCCTCAAACGCTACCACACAGGAACGATGAACTCGGTCGACCACTATAGAATCACCCACCGGTGTAGATACATTTACAGGAACACCCAAGGCATCACTAGGCATAAACAAGTACGGTGCAAAATAGGATGACACATACGAATACGTAGACCCAGGGTCAAATAACACTGAAGCATCTCTATCACAGACCAAAATAGTACCTGTAATAACTGCATCTGAAGACTCAGCCTTTGGCATGGCTGGAAGAGCATAACACCGGGGCTGGGCCCCACCTCCCTGAACCACATCCCTGGAACGGTCGGCTGCTGGCTGGCCTTTACCTCTGGCGGTCCGAGCTCCACCTCTATGATCCCTACCTCCACATCTATGACCTCTACCTCCACCTCGGGCTGGCTGTGGGGAATCTGGTGCCTGAATCATAGGACGGGGACCCTGCTGCTGCGACTGAGTACCCCTCAATCTCGGGCAAGCCCTCCTGATGTGACCATACTCACCACACTCATAGCACTCGCCTGAATGCTGCAGCTGAGAAGACTGAGACTGACCCTGTTGACCTGAATGACCACCTCGGAAGCTTTGAAGCTGTGGTGCACTGATAGGAGCGGGTGGGGCACTGTAAGGCTGCTGATCAAAATAATGCGGCTGAGAACCACGATCACCCGAAGTACCCTGAGAGACCTGTAGAGCTGACTGAAAGGGCGTAGGAGGATGGCCTCTACCATAAGAATCTCTACCTCCAGACGAGGTACCACTGAATCTGCCTGAATGACGGGGCCTCTTATCCGACCCATGACCACCTCCCTGTGACAGAGCCATCTCAACTCGGCGGGACGCATCGGTCGCCTCCTGAAAACTGATCTCACTCCCGGCTCCCATAGCCATCTGGAGATCGAATCGGCTGAATCAAACCATCAATAAACCTCCGCACCCTCTCTCTCTCGGTGGGAAGTATGACAATAGCATGGCGAGCTAGATCAATAAACCGGGTCTCATACTGAGTGACTGACATAGAGCCCTGCTGGAGGCGCTCGAACTGCCTGCGAAGAGCCTCTCTCTGAGTAACGGGGAGAAACTTCTCCAAGAACAACTCTGCAAACTGGCCCCAAGTCAGAGATGGCGACCCTGCTGGTCTGGCTAAACAATAGTCCCTCCACCAAGTCTTGGCGGATCCAAATAGACGAAAGGTGGCGAAGTAGACCCCATTGGTCTCCACAATACCCATAGTCCGAAGAACCTCATGGCAGTTATATAAGAAATCCTGGGGGTCCTCTGAAGAAGCACCGCTGAATATGGTGGCGAAGAGCTTGGTGAACCTATCTAGCCTCCACAAAGCATCTGCGGACATAGCCTCTCCATCGCCGGTCTGAGTCACAATACCCGGCTGGACTGCCACAGCTGGCTGAACCACTGGAACCTGTGCCTGGGGAGCTACCTGCTCCGAAGTACGTGTAGCAGGAGTCTAAACCCCTCCTCCAGCCTGAGAAGTGGCTGGTGCTACTGGAAGCAAACCCGCTCGAGAGACACTCTCCATAAAGCCTACCAACCTGACCAAAGCGTCCTGAAGAACTGGCGTGGCTATAAACCCCTCTGGGACCTGAGCTGGGCCCACCGGAGCTGTTGGGGCTGGAACCTCCTCGTCATAATCAACATGAGGCTCCACCTCTGGGACTGCTGCTCGAGGCTGAGCTCTGCCCCTGCCTCGGCCTCTGGCACGGCCTCGGCCTCGCCCTCTGCCCCTTGTAGGAGCTGCTGCTGGGGGCTCGGGCTGCTGTGCGATAGAAGAGGAAGCACGTGTTCTCGCCATCTGCAAAAGAACAGAGTAGAAAGACAATCAGTATTTGAGAAACAGAATCGCACGATAAGAAAGAACAAAATCCTAACTCTGTAGCCTCTGGGGGATAAATACAAACGTCTCCGTACCGATCCATCAGACTCCACCGAGTTTGTCCGTGAGCTGTGAGATCTATGTAACCTAGTGCTCAGATACCAACTTGTCACGACAAGGATTTCCCACCCTCGGGAGTGCCAATTATTTAATACCTCTTTTAGCAAACCTCGACATTAATAAAACAACGAAACATTTAAATGAAAAGCAGAAGTCTTAAATATAAATAAACTGATAGCAACGCGGAAGTTCAATACCATTCTACCCAAGAACTGGAGTCACAAACTCACGAACGTCTAGAGAATGCTAAATACAATGTCTGAATCAAAACATAATTCTGTTTGTTCCGGTACAAAGGATAACAAACTATAGTAAAGCTAGAAGAGACTCCAGGCCATGCGGACGCCAGCAAGGCTACCTCGGGATCTCTGGACTGAAGGTCTACTCCCAATCTACTACTGCTGTCCAAAATCTGCTCCAACACCGTGATCTGTGCAAAAGAGCACAGAAGTGTAGCATCAGCACAACCGACCCCATGTGCTGGTAAATGTCTGGCCTAACCCCGGCGAGGTAGTGACGAGGGTAGAACCAGACTCCAGATAAACCTATGCAGTTATATATAGTATATGGCGGAAAAGTAAACATGCAATAAGCAGTAAAAGGGAGGGGGTACATGCTTCGGGGGAACAATTTAACTTAACAAAAACCAAGTAAATAAGAAGGAAATGTATTGTATCCAAACCACGTAAAAATACTACTGTTGCGGCGCGCAACCCGATCCATGTTCATATTTCAATTGTTGCAGCGTGCAACCCGACCCAATATAACATCTGTTGCGGCGCGCAACCCGACCCAATACAATATCCGTTGCGGCGTGCAACCCGATCCAATATAACATCTGTTGCGGCGTGCAACCCGACCCAATACAATATCCGTTGCGGCGTGCAACACGATCCAATATAATATCTGTTGCGGCGCGCAACCCGACCCAATACAATATCTATTGCGGCGTGCAACCCGATCCAATACATTAACTGTTGTGGCGTGCAACCCGTTCCAAAAGTACATCTTACAGTTATCACAACAACAATCCCGGCAAGGGACTAACCATAAATTACACTATCCCGACAAGGGAACCCAACGGCACAAGTAAAAACGTCCCGGCAAGGGAGAATCAGCTATAACCAATCTCATTTCAACTTATAATTATCACTACTATCATTATTCTCATCCCTCGAGCACTCCCACGAAAATAACTAAGCTTTTGCTCGATACCACGGATTTTCTCACTATTTCAATCATAACATTGTTCAAGAACACACAATTATCAAATTAAGACTCACGGTCATGCTCGACACCAACGTATAGATACTCGTCACCATACCTATACGTCGTACCCAACAAGAAACACATAGCAAATATGACTCGACTCCTAGCTAAGGTTAGACCGAACACTTACCTCAACTTCCACGGCCAAAACAATCCTCAACAACCGCCTTCCCTCTCGAATTCGGCTCCAACTCAATCAAATCTATACAATAAGGACTTTATAATATCAATAAATGCTAAATAAATCAAACTCAATGCCTAAATATAGATTCCCAACCTTTCTTCTAAAAATTCCAAAATCGACCCCGGGCCCGCTTGGTCAAAACTCGAGGTTCGAACCAATTTCATATCACCCTTTCCCCCACGAGCCCGAATATACAATTTGTTCTCACATTCGACCCAAAACGAGGTCTAAATCAAAGAAAATCAAAAAGCCCTAACTCTAACCAATTCCCGCAATTTCAACCCTATATTACATGTTTTAGGCCTAGGATTTCAATGGATGATGATAGAAAATGGAGAAAACGAGTTAGATAATACTTACCTAAGAAGATTTGGTGAAGAATCGCTCTACAAGTCGCCTAGGGGCTGTGGAGAAGAAGAGCTCGTGTGAATTTTTGAACAAAACCCGTCACTGTTCTGTTTTTAGGCTTTTAAATTAACTGGGGAAAAATGCCCTATGCGTTCGCGAAGTAGGGGGAACTGGAAGCATCGCGTTCACGTTAGGGGTCTGCGAACGCGTAGAGTTAATTACTGGGGTCCCAGATTTTGTCTTATGCGAACGCGTGAACGAATACGCGAACGCGTTGAAGGGGGGGGGCTAGCACTACGCGAACGCGTGAAATTGAACGCGAACGCGAAGAAGGGGACACCACAGGTAGTGCGAACGCGAGCTGAAGGCCACGATTGCAAAGAAGAAAAAGCCTGTGCAAAAATTGCAGAAAATCTGATACTTTTCCTAAGTTCAAAACATCCCGAAACACCTCCGAAACACTCCCGAGCCATCGGGGCTCCTAACCAAACACAGACACTACTCAAGAACATCCTACGAACTTTGCCGTGCGATCAAATCGCCAAAATAACATCAAAACAATGAATTAAACCTCAAAATCATCACTTTTTCATCAAACTTCATAAACTATCATTTTTAGAGATTTAGGTCCGAAACACGTCAAATGACGTCTGTTTTCAACCAAATTTCACAGAAAGCGCTTAAACCATATATAAGACCTGTACCGGGCGCCGGAACCAAGATACGGGCCCGATACCAACATGTTCTAATCAATTTCCTTTTCAAATTTCCATATTAATTTCAGAAAAATAATTTCACAGAAAAATTCATTTCTCGGGCTCTAGACCTCATAATTTGACTCCGGGCGTATGCCCGAGTCTCATATTTTTCTACGGATCCTCCGGGACCGTCCAATGACGGGTCCGGGTCCGTTTACCTAAAATATTGACCAAAGTCAACTTTAATCATATTAATATAAAAATTTAGCACTTTTCACACGGAGTTCATATTTAAGCTTTCCGGCTACGCGCCGGGACTGCACACGCAAATCGAGGCATCTAAAAATGAGGTTTTCAAGGTCTCGGAAGCGCGGAAAAGAGAGAAAACAGGTGACGACCCTGTCGTCACAGAAGAATTGTACTTTTGGAAGTGCAAAGATGTTGGTACATGTTGTTTTTTGAAAACTATATTTTTTCTATGTGTTTGCATCTACTCAGATTTTTGTCCAGTTTCCATAGGTGCCTTCACAGGGCGCATGAATTGATCTTTAGGGCTACATAATACATAAATGCAATTCATACGTGGTCAGCTGGTTGCGTTTTCGCTGAGGTACTTTTATTTACATAATTAACTTTTCTTATGTTGGTCCTAATACTTTACTGCTACCTATAATTCAAATACAGTACAACAATTTTATAACATTAAATAAGTTTTAAAAATAATCGACTGATTGATAAATATTGTCCTGTTATTATGAATTTTACACTGAGATTCCAAAAAAGATTTCGCTTTAATGTATGTTATCTTTCTTATTTATTGTTTTTCTTTTTATATACCTATTCTCTCATTTTCTCTTTACCTTCCCGTTTTCTCATTATTCCACCAAATCACTAACGGCTATTTCCTAATAAAAAATAAATCCCTACTCATCTTCCTATTCTCATTGAAATTTTTGATACTCATCTTTTTTTCAAGATCTCCAGCCATTCAAACAACCATTCAATTTACCCCTATAAATACAAGAAAGACAACATACAAGGAAGATGAGAGGAAGATTCAAAATAACACAAAACATAACAACATCATGAAGAGGAGCAGTTTTTAAACATCAGGTTTATTCCTAAACTATACATTATTCTTCTATTGTTCTACACAAATCACATTCCTTTGCACAAATAGATATGGTCTCTAAAGTAGCATAAAAATTTAAGCATATAAAATAATACATTCTTATAGAGATCTAAATTAAATATATTTAATAATATAATTCAACATATGCTTATATCTGCACAATAAAATTTGTCTTACAATATTCAGAATTTCTACAATGGATAAACAGATTATAGATCAATGACATCAAACTTCCTTGAATAATTGTCAAAGTAAATTATTTATGCTTAATTAAATAATTTTATTATTTTACTATTCTTTGCTATATTAAAACTACAATTCGTCTTTTGTTACAGATGTAAAAAAACAACCTGAAACTTCCATGGATGAGATGTTTACAAGAATGACACAAATGAGAATAGAATATTTGAAGCAAGAACAAGTACAACTTAGAAACGAATTATATAAAAGAGTATTACTGTTAGACTTTAAGCCATTGGGCTTTAAAGTAGAAGAAGTGTGAATTGGAAATGGAGGGAAATTGAAAATTTGAAGAAGTGAACGTTTGTCTTGCACTTTGTCCCTCATTGGTGAGGGACAACCACATTTGTGTGCTTATATATAGAATCACTTCTTAAAGCTCTTAAAAGGAGTTGAAGAGAATGAACCCTCGCGCCGTCGTCGTCGCTCGCTCGGCTCGGCTTTGGCTTTGGCTTTGGCTTTGGCTTTGAATTTAAATAAATTATTAAATAATTTATTTAATTATTTAATAATTAATTAAATGCCAAATCACTGCTGAAAATACGCCAGAACCTTGCTGAAGGTTCAGAGGGCCTCTCTGGCCGCGGTTCTGCCGCGACCGCGGTAGAACCGCGGCAGGCAGGTCCAGAAAGCCTCTCTGACCGCGGTTCTGCCGCGACCGCTGTAGAACCGCGGCAGGCAACGTATTCTTCTGAAAAGTTACCTTTTCCAGACACCTCTTCTGATAATTGCCTATAAATTCTGAGGCAAGGCTCCATTTTCTACGCACGAAAAACACTCCAGAACTTCTTTCTTTCTGAATATACTGCATTCTAATTCGCAGTCTCTCTCTCTCTCAAATTCGTAAGTGTGATTTTGCTCCGTTCTTTAAGTTCGTTCGTATCCTGCAGTTTGTATTGCCACTGTTGCAGGAAGGTTTATTCCGTTTTATCCTGGGAGGATTTAATCCATTACCTTGGCAACGTGTGAGAGGGTTAAAATTCCTTAAGGACACACAAGCAAATTGTGGACTCGGAATATTTCTTAAACTCTTCTGTTTTTCCAGTTTCTTTTATTTTTCTAACAATTTTTTTCTGAATTTGTGTTTTAACACAGTAGCGCTTACAAGCTTAAGGAATTTTAAACTAACGCTTCTGTGTTGAAACATATATTAAACTGTTATTCATATTTTGTATACTGTTTTGGAGACTAAAGCCTTCGTGCTTTCTACTCCAATAATTGTTCTGTCCGGTTTAAAGTATATAAAAACTTTACCGGAATAATAAACGTATGGGTTTGAAGTATATAAAAACTTCACCATTGTTACGTGTTGTATGTTTGGTTTGGTATTCAGTTTGAAGATATCAAAACTTCACTGATTTAACAAAGTTCTGTTGTGTTTACAACTCTACAGAAAAGATGACGAACGAAAACCAATCTAATGGAAATGTTGTGGGAACGGGAGCTACTGTTACGAGTGCTGCTGCCTCGTCAAGCCGTTCTACTCCTGCTCATGCTATGGCACCGGCAGAAAAACCCGGAAAATTTTCCGGTATTGACTTTAAACGCTGGCAAATGAAGATGCTCTTCTATCTTACTACGTTGAGTTTGCAACTTTTCATCAAAGAGGATCCTCCGGTCATGGCTGAAAATACTCCGGATGATGAATGACTTGTTGTAACTGAAGCATGGAAACATTCTGATTTCCTGTGCAAAAATTACATTTTGAGTTGTTTGGAAGATGGCTTGTACAATGTCTATAGTGTCATGGAAACTTCAAAAGCGTTATGGAATGCGCTTGAGAAGAAATACAACACTGAGGATGCCGGACTTAAGAAGTTCGTGGCTGCAAGGTTCTTGGATTTCAAGATGATTGACACTAGGTCGGTCATAACTCAAGTCCAAGAACTACAAGTCATTGTACATGACCTCCTTGCTGAAGGTATGACCCAAATCAATAATTTTATTAATAAGATTTATCTTATTATTAATAATGAATTTGTTATTGAAGGTATGGTCATAAATGAGTCCTTTCAAGTCGCTGCTTTCATTGAGAAGTTACCTCCGCTGTGGAAGGATTTTAAGAACTATCTTAAACACAAACGGAAGGAAATGACACTAGAAGACTTGATTGTTCGTTTGAGGATAGAAGAGGACAACAAAAATGCTGAAAAGAAGTCACGTGGACACTCGACAATAATGGGGGCAAACATTGTTGAGGAGGCACCACAAAATAAGAAGAGGAAGAAAGCTTCTGGACCAAAGAATTACCCAAGTAAGAAGAAGTTCAAGGGTAATTGCCACAACTGTGGAAAATTTGGGCATAAGGCAGTGGATTGTCGTGCGCCAAAGAATGATAAGAAGAAAAAGAATCAAGCCAACATGGTTGAAGATGAAATGGAAGACTTGTGTGCCATGTTGTCTGAATGCAACTTGGTAGGAAATCCAAAAGAATGGTGGATAGATTCTGGAGCCACCCGCCATGTTTTTGCTAACAAGGAGTTATTTTCTTCTTATGCCCCCGCAGGTCCCGACGAGACAATCTTCATGGGAAATTCATCTACGGCCAAAATTGAAGGAGTTGGCAAGATTTCGTTGAAGATGACGTCGGGAAAAATAGTGACTCTAAACCAAGTCCTCCATGTTCCAGAAATTCGCAAGAATCTTGTGTCTACCTCACTTCTTGTCAAGAATAGATTCAAATGTAGTTTTGTTTCCAATAGTGTTGTACTAAGAATGATATGTATGTAGGAAAAGGTTACCTGAATGAGGGCCTTTTTAAGCTAAATGTAATAGCAGTTCCTATCAATAAAGTGAATGCTTCTTCTTACTTGCTTGAGTCAAACACTTTATGGCATTCGCGTTTAGGTCACGTAAACTTCAAAACATTGCGAAAGATGATAAATCTAGAAGTATTGCCAAAATTTGATTGCGTTAATTCTAAATGTCAAATATGTGTGGAATCAAAGTATGCTAAGCATCTTTATAAGTCCGTTGAAAGGAATTCAAGTCCTTTAGACTTAATTCACACAGATATTTGCGACATGAAGTCAACACCATCTCGCGGTGGGAAAAAGTATTTTATTACTTTTATTGACGATAGCACGAGATACTGCTATGTTTATTTACTTAATAGTAAAGATGAGGCAATTGATGCTTTCAAGCAATACAAGAGTGAACTTGAAACACAACTAAACAAAAAGATCAAAATGATAAGAAGTGATAGGGGTGGCGAATATGAATCTCCTTTTGAAGAAATATGTTTGGAAAATGGCATTATTCACCAAACAACTGCCCCTTACTCTCCACAATCTAACGGAATTGCGGAGAGAAAGAATCAAACATTGAAGGAGATGATGAATGCGTTGCTGATAAGTTATATTACCACAAAACTTGTGGGGGGAAGCTATACTTACAGCTAACCGAATAATCAACCGTGTACCTCATAGTAAAACACAATCCATTCCTTATGAGAAGTGGAAAGGAAGGAAGCCTAGCTTGAAATACTTCAAAGTGTGGGGGTGTTTAGCTAAGGTACAAGTTCCTAAACCTAAAAGGGTTAAGATAGGTCCAAAAACGGTTGATTGTGTGTTTATTGGATATGTAACCAATAGCAAGGCATATCGTTTTCTGGTTCATAAATCAGAAAATCCTGAGATTCACATTAATAGAATCAGATAATGCTGAATTTTTTGAAACTATTTTTCCATATAAAAAGGAAAGTGAAGTGACCTGCCAAAAGTCAAAACGACTTCTGGAGGAAATAATAGATGATATGCCTAATGAAGAAAATCCGAGAAGAAGTAAACGTCAAAGGACATCTACTTCATTCGGTCCAGATTTTCTGACTTTTCTGTTAGAAAATGAGCCTCATACCTTCAAGGAAGCAATGTCTTCCTCTGAGGCGCAATATTGGAAAGAAGCTGTCAATAGTGAAATAGAATCCATATTGAGCAACCATACTTGGGAATTGGTTGATCTTCCTCCAGGTAACAAAACGTTGGGTTCTAAATGGATTTTCAAGAAGAAAATGAAAGACGATGGTACTATTGACAAATACAAGGCAAGACTTGTTGTCAAAGGATTTAGACAACGAGAAGGTCTTGACTATTTTGACACATACTCGCCGGTAACAAGAATTACATCCATTCGGATGCTAATAGCGTTAGCCGCCTTGTATGGTCTTTAAATCCATCAAATGGATGTAAAAACAGCCTTCTTAAATGGTGATCTTGAGGAAGAAATTTACATGAACCAACCTGAAGGGTTTGTGGTTCCAGGAAAAGAAAAGAAGGTGTGTAGACTTGTTAAGTCTCTTTATGGACTAAAACAAGCACCCAAACAATGGCATGCGAAATTTGACCAAACAATGTTGTCAAATGGTTTTAAGATTAATGAATGTGATAAATGTGTTTACATTAAGAACGTTCCAAATCATATAGTCATTGTTTGCTTATATGTTGATGATATGCTAATAATGAGCAAAGACATTGCCGATATTCAAGCTACTAAGCGCATGCTTGCTAGTAAGTTCAATATGAAAGACTTAGGAGTTGCTGATGTAATTCTAGGAATTAAAATCAAGAGGACTCCTCAGGGTCTAGCTTTGTCTCAATCATATTACGTGAAAATGGTACTTGAAAATTCAAACATTTGGAATTTAGAAGTGCAAGAACTCCAATTAACTTAAATCATCATCTTATAAAGAATAAAGGTGAAAGTACGTCTCAATTGGAGTACGCTCGTGTGTTGGGAAGCTTAATGTACATCATGAACTGTACACGACCTGATATAGCTTGTGCGATAAGTAAACTTAGTCGATTCACAAGTAATCCCAACAAACATCACTGGGTAGCAATGAAACGAGTTCTGAGATATTTGGAATATACCCAAGACTACGCTTTGCACTACAATAAATATCCTGCGGTTATCGAAGGATATAGTGATGCAAATTGGATAACCGGCTCAACAGAAACAAAGTCCACAAGTGGATATGTTTTTACTGTTGGTGGAGGAGCAGTATCTTGGAAGTCTTCCAAACAAACGTGCATTGCTCGCTCTACAATGGAATCAGAGTTTATAGCTTTGGATAAAGCCGGTGAAGAAGCTGAATGGCTTCGAAATTTCTTAGAAGACATTCCGTTCTGGCCAAAACCTTTGGCTCCTATTTGCATATTGCGATAGTGAGGCTGCAATAGGACGGGCAGGGAGCGTTATGTATAATGGAAAGTCTCGTCATATACGACGAAGACATAACACCGTTAGACAACTACTTTCTAGTGGAATTATCACTATTGATTATGTAAGATTAAAGGATAATGTGGCGGATCCGCTTACAAAAGGCTTAACTAGAGAGGGAGTTGAGAAATCATCTAAGGGAATGGGACTATGGCCGAGGACAAGTCAACATGGCGGTAACTCTTCCTAGAATTTTGGATGTTCCGAGATCTAGGTTCAAGGAGCTCAAACAAAGTTGTGATTGATCGGTTCAACATTGTCAAAGTAAAATCTTTGGTCCCTTCTCGTGATGAAGACAATGTTCAGTAACAAGGATAGAACTTTACACGTTCTTTAATGATTACCTAAGTTTGATGAGGTATTTATCAAATAGTGTCAATCTAAAGGATTACACGTTTAGGAATCACCTATGTAAGTGTGAAGTGGTAGCCGCTTCAATGAGAATTCTGTAAGGCCAATTCTCTATGCACTTATGAAACCAGGCGGTGTTCATGGCTAAAACGAACACAACAATGAGAACCAAAAGACGGTTAAGGGTTGGTTGTGTGACATATGGTTGTCTAGGTATACACTAAAGTTCGACGGTTCAAAGATATCAAATCTACCGATTGACCGAGTATATCCGACATATGTTCACTACGGAAAGTTCAAAGGGAAATCTACTTATCCAGATGCAATTAATCCTTACTTGCAAAATTACATAGCTGTCATCTATGATCTTTCTTGATACAGCCATTCCCATTCATGTGGGGGATTGTTAGACTTTAAGCCATTGGGCTTTAAAGTAGAAGAAGTGTGAATTAAAAATGGAGGGAAATTGAAAATTTGAAGAAGTGAACTTTTGTCTTGCACTTTGTAAATTGAAAATTTGAAGAAGTGAACTTTTGTCTTGCACTTTGTCCCTCATTGGTGAGGGACAACCACATTTGTGTGCTTATATATAGAATCACTTCTTAAAGCTCTTAAAAGGAGTTGAAGAGAATGAACCCTCGCGCGGTCGTCGCTCGCTCGCTCGGCTCGGCTTTGGCTTTGGCTTTGGCTTTGGCTTTGGCTTTGGATTTGGATTTGGATTTGTCAACGATCGATAAGATTATTTTTGGACAAAATTTATTTAATTATTTAATAATTAATTAAATGCCAAATCACTGCTGAAAATACGCCAGAACCTTGCTGAAGGTTCAGAGGGCCTCTCTGGCCGCGGTTCTGCCACGACCGCGGCAGGCAGGTTCAGAAAGCCTCTCTGACCGAGGTTCTGCCGCGACCGCGGTAGAACCGCGGCAGGCAACGTATTCTTCTGAAAAGTCACCTTTTCCAGACACCTCTTCTGATAATTGCCTACAAATTCTGAGGCAAGGCTCCATTTTCTACACACGAAAAACACTCTAGAACTTCTTTCTTTCTGAATATACTGCATTCTAATTCGCAGTCTCTCTCTCTCTCAAATTCGTAAGTGTGATTTTGCTCCGTTCTTTAAGTTCGTTCGTATCCTGCAGTTTGTATTGCCACTGCTGCAGGAAGGTTTATTCCGTTTTATCCTAGGAGGATTTAATCCATTACCTTGGCAACGTGTGAGGGGGTTAAAATTCCTTAAGGACACACAAGCAAATTGTGGACTCGGAATATTTCTTAAACTCTTCTGTTTTTCCAGTTTCTTCTATTTTTCTAACAGTTTTTTTCTGAATTTGTGTTTTAACACAGTAGCGCTTACAATTACCAGATAAAGCATACAAAGAATGACTATCTGTATATTCGATTATTATATTGCATTTACAAAATTTAAATTTACATTATTACAAATAAATGTTATTTACCTCCCATTTATTCGACGTTGAAATTGATGGACTTCGTTTTCCATTTTTACCATATTAAATACCGATCCAACATGGGAATATGATTACAAAATTCATTTTCCATTTTCACCATATTAAATATCAATCCAACGTGGGAGTATGATTACAAAATTATAGTATATTTTAACGATCGCGCGAAGCGCGGTCAAGTTCCCTAGTTTTTAAATAAAAATAACCAAAAAAAGGTAAATTCTGAAGAAGAGAACGTGGGAGCCGTTGATGGCCACGAATGTGAAATATATTCACATGACCAGCTTTTAGTGTCATTTTGGCTTTTGGGTTTCTTGTCAAAGTTCAAATATGAAACATCTCGTGCGTACAAGTAAAAGAGTGATACATGTAAGCTCACACATGAAACAACTAATGAATTGTTTGATTACAAAATTCATTATTACGTCATGAAGTTTGTATGCCTCTCTACATCACAAAGAATAAAAAATGAATAACAAAGAATTATTTCATCCGTTGCAGAAAATTATTAGACGGCTAACTAGATTTTAATCAATGATCATCATATATTAGTAAACCATAAATCAATAGTATCTTTAAGCATTACTGTTTACTCGTAAAACAATACAGTAAAATTTGTAACGTTGTTCATAAACACGTAAATTAATTTGATCCAAGAATATAAAATAATTAAAAATAAAAATAAATTGATTAAAGAAACTTGAAGAACCTAACTGTGAGATGAGCTTCCTTGGAAGCAAGAATAAGAACTGTATGTAGAATAGAAAGAAAGAATGTTGTTAATATTGTCACGACCCCAAATTTTCTCCCGTAGAATGTCGTGGTAGCACCTAGTCTTAGGGACTAGCTAAGCCTAACACTTATTGAATTAACAGCAAATTCAACCAAAAACTATTAAATATGAAATAGAAATTTTCTTTACAAAGTCAACAATCCCAAAACCGATAGTACAAGTCATAAACTCTACTGAGTTTGCTAGAAAATCTCTAAGTACAATTGTTCCAGAATAAAAAAAGTAAAATCTTAGAAGGTGACTCCGAGGCCTGCGAATGAAACAACAGGTATACCTTGAGTCTCCACAACAATACCCGATCAGCTAGCTAATGATCAACAAACATCCGCGATACCTGGATCTGCACAAAAGTGTGCAGAAGCGTAGCATGATTACACCACAACGATACCCAGATAAGTATAAGGACTAACCTTGGTGGAGTAGTGACGAGGGACAGTCAAGTGATGGTAGGCATCACGTGTTTTAGTCATAGTTTGTACTCTAATTATTGTATTTTACTTGTGTTTGAGCTTGAATGTTAGTGTATTGCACTTATTATGTGTTTTACGCCTTTCAAGAAGTGATTTCGAGTTAAAAATTTATTCGGGAGAAAAATCGAACAAGTTGGAGCTTTGAAGTCTGAGTAAAAGCTCACGAAATTAAATCAGGAATTACTCGAACATTGTTCAAATTCAATCCCTGTGGAGACGATATTATACTATACTATCTTTGATTAACGAGCATCAATTTCATGTTGTATTTTGCGCTCGTCAAATTTTGGCGCCGTTGCCGGGGATTGGCAATCAATAGTGTTCAAAATACTTTTTTGTGCTAATTCAGGAATTTAGTTTCTTTTCTTTTCTATTTTTATTGTTCACGGGTTTCCTCTTCCGTGTGCAGGCAACAGATTGATGTCTCTGGTGTATGAATCGATCTTCTTCAAAGGAATTGATTCCATACAATCCAGAGGTAGAAAAAAGTCTGCGACAGTTGTGAAAAGAGAAAGAATTCACCGGAAAGTTCTTGGGGAAAGCTTCAACCCAAGAACACATGGCTAACAACGGTGAAGACGAGGTGCAATTAGCTGCAAGAGAGGCAGCATAGCAGCGAGAAGAAGCTGCGAGGATAGCAGCGGAGGCAGCCCGTAGAACTGCTGAGGAGACCGCCGAATATGATAAAGATTCAATCTAAATCGACCTTTGATTGAAGACTAGTTCGAGAATGTGGTACCTAGGCTGGGTAGAGCATTAGGCGATTATGCCAGACTAGTCTACGATCAGGGACTGTCTAGTGTCAGACCTCCACCAATAGCAGCAAATAATTTTGAGTTGAAGCAAGGCTTGCTTCAAACTATCCAGAACAACGGTGTCTTCATAAGGAAGGTGAATGAAGATCCTAATACTCACTTGATAGATTTTGAGAAAATCATGAACACCTTCCAATACAACAGAGTGTCAAAAGATGCAGTATACTTAAGGGAATTCCCCTTTTCACTTAAGGATGACGCGATGCACTGGCTTCGTCGCTTACCAACGAGGTCAGTCATAACATGGGAAGATATGACTAGAAAGTTTCTTGACAAATACTTCTTAGTTGCAAAAATAGTGAAGTTCAGAAGGGAAATTCACAACTTATGCCAGACGGACACCGAAATAGTTTTCGAAGCTTGGGAAAGATTCAAGGAGATAGTGAGGAAGTATCATCATAACGGTATTGAATTGTGGATGCAACTCCAGAACTTCTGGGATGGCTGACACATCCTTCAAGACGAACTCTGAACACTGCAGTTGGAGGTCCTTTAATAAAGAAGACTCCTGAGGAGACTGTGGAAAGACTTGATGAGCTCTCTGAAGATGCTAACTAGTGTCCTGCTGACAGTAATGATAGAAAAAAATCACTTGGGGTTCATCAAGTAGATTCTAACACAGCAATGCAAGCCTAGCTAGACGCCATGGCAAAAGAGATAAGAAGTTGACCTTAGCCAAGGTCCAGAGTCAACCATAACCAGTTTGTGATTTCTGTGGAATGGGTCATCCAACGCATGAGTGTCAGGCCTTTGCCGTAGATAAAGTGGTAAATGTTGTGGGAAGCTTTGATAGAGGAAACTACTAGAGTGGTAATAATTTCAATCCTATGGGAATGAGGCACCCAGGATTTTCTTGAAATACACCAAGTGGAAGCCTGCACTCATGGCAGAAAAATAACTCTAAACCTTAGGAACAAGGAGCTCCAGGCTTTCAAAATCAGCAGAGACAACAATATCAGCCTCCACAGTCTAATCAGTCTAGCATGGAAGATCTAATGAAGGCTTTTATTATCAAAACATGTGAGAGGCTTGAAACTCATAGCTCAGATATACGAGAACATGGTGCAACTATCAAAGAACTAGGCACGACTTTTCAAAACTTGGAAAGACAGGTTGGGCAACTAGCTACTCTATTGTCTGAGAGGGTTTCAGGAACTCTCCCTACTGATACTGAAAGATATCTAAAAGAAACAGTCAATGCAGTGTCTTTGAGGAGTGGGCATGAGTAGGAGGATCCAATAGCAAAGCAAAAGCATGAGTTAATAGAAGGACATGTAGAGATTGTGGAGGAGCAGAAAAATAACAACAATCAAGAAAGTGAAGTAATGGTAGATGAGGGTTTAAATAAAAGAGGAAGATTAGAGCTCAGTAAAAGAAGAGCGATAATAATGCAACAAATAATGAGACTAAAGATAGCAAATACATGCTTGCTCTACCTTTTCCCCAGAAGCAAAGAAGAGAAAAGATGGATAAACAATTTGAGCGCTTTCTAGAAGTGTTCAAGCAGGTGCATGTGAATATACCTTTCACAGATGCCAGCTTATGCTAAATTCATGAAGGAGATATTGTCCAAGAAGCAGAAAGTGGAAGAGACATCGACTGTCAAGCTAACAGAGCATTGTAGTGCCATCTTGCAAAATAAGCTCCCTAAAAAATGTGAAGATCCAGGGAGTTTTACAATACCTTGCTCTTTAAGAAGTACTAAATTTCAAAAATCTTTGTGTGATTCAGGTGCTTCTAATAATCTTATGCCTTTGTCTATTTTCAGGAAATTGGAGGAAGAGATTGGAGAGATTAGATCGATCCCTGTGTCCTTACAGTTGGTGGATTAGACCACAATCATACCGGAAGAAATAGTGGAAGATGTGCTGGTTCGGGTAGATAAATTTGTGTTCCCTGTGGACTTCATTGTGGTGAACATGGAGGAAAATTGGGAGGTCCCTCTAATTTTAGAAATACTATTCTTGGCTATGAGCAGAGCAATTCTAGACATTCAGAAAAGGCAGCTCATGCTCAAAGTGGGGGATGAAAGGCTGATCTTCAAAATGGAAGGAGAAAAAGGGGTCCTGAAAGAGCAAATTGGAAAGAGTGAAGCTGATAAGTGTGGGGTGTACCCAAAGAAGGCAAAAAAGAAGCTCTCAGCGTGGATGTGTGCACTAGGTCGAGCGTGCAAAGGAGATCCCAATTTCGATTCAAACCCCGCCTAGATGAATAAGGGAAGTTTCCTTTAGCTTTTGCTTTTTATTTGTGTGTTGGGGACATGCCACAATTTAAAGTGTGGGGTGGGGTATGTAAATATGTATGTGTATTCGTATGTTTGTTTTCGTTTCTTTTGATTGAAAAAAATTAACTTTTCTCGATGATGGATTTTCTCGACTGTCTTCTTGAGGGATCAAAGTCGAAGAAAAAATATTTGGTTTTCCTTAGGTAGTGTAATAATTCCCCCTTGATTTTCTTTGTGCCGCAGTTCTTTTCTAAGGGTTTTGTTTGAACCGAGTGTAGTTAGTTTTCTTTTATTAGGAATAGTGAAGTCTTGTGCTATGATATTAAATGCAGATGACTTTTCTTGATGTTGTTGTGCCTTGAGAGCAAAGAGTGACTTAGTTGTGACGCCTAGGATCAGTTCTTGACTCATGTATAAATGCCTTAAATTGTTTGATTTTGACTTTGCCTAACTGCTTTGACTAGAGAATCGGGATGGATCTGATCCTAAGTGAGTTTTGTGCCAATGTGTGTGTGAGATTTCGTTGATATTCTGTGCATGTCGGTTGATGTCTAGATCTTTTCCCGTGTGTTTGCGAAGCAAAATAGTAGTCTTGTTCAGTCTAGGAAGTGATATGGGTATTTCTTTGTTGAGCCAGATATAAGTGTTTACCCACCTAATGAATGTGTATTTTAGTTAGCCCCTTTGAGCTTGTAATCCTATTTCTTTGGCAACCACACTACAAGCTTGACCCTTTATTTGAATTGTCTATCTATGTTAACCTTTTACCTCTCTTGAGCACTTGAATTTATTATGAGTGTGTTAAAATCTAAGTTAGGTATGGTCGGGATTTTGAGTGGAACAATTGAAAAAGGAAAAAGGTGCATTGTGTGAACAAATATTTTGAGACCACTTGTAGAGAATTGAAAAAAAATAATTTTGCTTGAAAAGAATAAAAATATTAGAACTCAGAAAAGAAAAAAAAAATTGATTCCATCCTAGTGGTAGTTCTCATCTTGTTGTGCTTAAAGATATTGGGAGCTTGATGCTATTATGTGTGAAGGTTGAGATTTGGTTCAAAATAAGTGTGGTGTTTAGATCGCTAATGTATATATTATAAAGTGCTCAGGGAGGTGTAGTCACTATATTCAAATTTATCATACCCGTCCCACAGCCTACATTATAACCAATTAAAGTCCTACTTGATCCTTGACTAAATAATCTCAATTAGTAGAGTATAACACTACGGGCAAGCCTATGGTACATTCTCTGTGGCACATGAATCTTAATTCTGAGAGTGAGTGAATTCTTTCTATCTTGAGTTCCTAATTGTTCTTGAAATTTATCGTGTGTGGAACTACTCTCTATTGTTTATGTGAGGGCACATGATTTGCGAAGGTAAGATAAAGTCTTTGACCTCTGTGTTAAAGTAAGTGAGCATGTTGTGAAAAATGTGTGGTGCTCGTGAGTCGAGTCTTGAGGCGAGGGTGTTATGATATGGTGCGTAGTCTGTTTTAAATATTCTTGGCATGATGCGTTAAGGAAGTTGCCTGATAAGAAGGTCGTCTCTATGTGAAGTGTAGTTTGATTGCTCGAGGACGAGCAATAGTTTAAGTGTGGGGTGTTGATGGTACGCTAGAATCACGTGTTTTAGTAATAGTTTGCACTCTAATTACTGCATTTTACTTGTGTTTGAGCTTGAATGTTAGTGTATTGTACTTATTATGTGTTTTATGCCTTGTAGGAAGTGATTTCGAGTTAAAAATATATTCGAGAGCAAAATCGAACAAGTTGGAACTTTGAAGTCTGAGTAAAAGACCAAGAAATTAAACCAGGAATTACTCGAACATTGTTTAGATCAAATCCCCGTGGAGACGATATTATATTATACTATCTTTGATTAATGAGCATCAATTTCGTGTTGTGTTCTGCGCTCGTCATCAAGACACCTACTGGACTAAACAAACTGAAAAAGTATGAAGGTGAACTAAAAGGGAAACAATGTTAATATAAAGCTAAGCATGGTAAGGAAGACAAAACAATACTCGCAATGAAACACTAGAAACAAGAATTAGCAACAAGAAGCAAATAGGTAATAATGTTGTAGAGTAAGTTGAACATAGTTTAAGTTCGGTGAAACCAAATAAAGGAAAACAAGTAACAACTCAATAAGAACAACCGCTTTTACACCAGATTTATTCAAGAATTTCCACGAGGTACTAAATCTTAAAATCACAATTCACGGGTCCCAACTCATGAACCCTAATCACTTAGCATCTTGTGTCCACATTACAATTCATAATCGCAACGATGTCAGATTTTTCATGCAAGTCCCAAATGACATAACAGAGCTAATCCAACTCTCGGAATCAAAATTCGAGCCCGATATCAACCAAGTCAACTCCCGGTCAAACCTCTCAACCTTCCAAAACTTAACTTTCCAATTTTCGCCAAAATGCTTCAAATTATCCTACAAACCTCCAAATCCAAATCCGGATGCAATCTTGAGTCTAAAATCACCATATGAAGCTATTAGAATCATCAAAATGCCATTTAGGAGTCGTCTACAAAAAAGTCAAACTCCGGTAAACTCTTACTGCTTAAGCTTCTAAAACAAGAATCCTTCTTCCAAATGATCCTGAATCATCCGAAAATCGATCTCGACCACACACACAAGTCATACCACATAATACAAAGCTGCTCGAGACCTTAAGCCAGCGAACGAGACGCAAATTCCCAAAACGACCGATCGGGTCGTTACATTCTCCCCCTGTTAAAAAAATGTTCGTCCTCGAATGTTCCAAGAATCGTTCCGAAGTCATAAATCACTGAGTGAACTTACCATACATACACCGGTGGGTGACCCCACGTCACCCCAAATCCACATAAGCCCGACAACACCACCTCAACTGAAGATTTTTCCTTCCATTAATACCAATAAGCCTTAAAACCAAATTTATCACCATCCGATCATTTCCAAAAGACCCGATTCTTGCATCAACATATGATATCAGCCTCAACCAACTGCAATAACTTATGCCTACACCCACAAGGTACTACCACACGATAGGACACATCACACATATGCCCATAATAACATCTCTCATCGCAATAGCTGTCCATAATCAAGCCCAACACCGACAATTGACCTCACATCAGCTAGAACCCTATTCCAAACCTCCACAACACCCACAAGGATGCTAGAAACCGAAAATGCCATGACTATTCACTCAAATCAACCAGTCACATCCAACACCACTTGGGCACACACCTCGCAGATTAAAACCCAATAAGTACATCACGAATATAACTTTATATACAAGGAAACACATGAAAGAACTATCAAACAAGCCCGACATGCACCACTCCCTATCAGTATCCTACTTACGAATCAATTTCACAAGGAAGAATTAAAACACATGAAATAATCACAAGGATCTCATCCTGATATAACTTCCATCGCGGCATGTAGCCCGATTAAACATATAAAAACCACATAAAAATGCGAGGATCCCATCCTCACCTCCGAATCACAAGTAGTATACACATCGTACTAACTGTGAGTATTGTTTTGTCTTCCTTACCATGCTTAGCTTTATATCACAAGAACTCTGAGTACCCTCTCGGCTCCCTCTAGATCCTCCAACTGTATCTCCAAGTCCTCGAATTAGGGCACCACAAATCCTCTCATAGGCTCTCTGTAAATCTCCTGCTCTGGTGCCTGTGCTGCTGAAACAGTACACTCCATGAGTAGGCCAAGTGGAAGGTCTCCGGCAGAAGTGAACTTGGCAACATCCTTTTGCAAGCTCTCCATTGCCTCCTTTGTGGCCTGAGTCTTTTTCAGCTTCTTAACCTGCTTACCAGCTCCTTGATCACCTTCCCATAAGTACCCAAAGTCTCCAAAATTTTATGTTGGTTGTCTAGGAGCTTCTTCTGATTGTCCAGAAGCTCCTTCAATGAGTCTTCCACTGATCGGGACGACTGTTGCTGTGCTGGAGCGGCATGTGCTGCAACTGCACTGGATAAGGCAGATAGCTTTGATGTAGCTACCTGCATCCAGTTGTTAATGCTGGATAAAGTTTGATTGACCCGCAGTGCAGTCTGAGGGTAGGCTGAGGAGGAAGACACAGATACTGGGGCAGGGACAAAAGGTCTGGACGATGGAGGTGGCATAGCAGCAAAAGAACCTTCATCTGTGGAAGGCTCGGACCCAATGGCCACTACCTTTGGCTCTTCAGACTGGCCAATGGAGGTAGTAGCTTTGCCTTTGGACTTGGGGTTATCTGCTCCCTGAAGGTTGTACCAAGAGAAGGGCCTTTTCGGCTTCACTTTTGTATCAAAATCCCTCCCTTCTACCTCTTGGTCCTCTAAATACATGGTGAGGAAATTGGGATAGGGGTATGATCTTTCATCCTTCCCGATAGCTTTGGTGATGTTTCTTGACATGATATTTCCTACATTTATCGGGTACCCCGCCATAATAGAAGCCACAATAATTGCCCGGGAGACTGGGATATCATTGTCATGCTGGGATGGGTATAGCCGGCTGCAGACAAATGTACACCACCCTTTCGCTTCAAAGCTCAGAGTGTTTCTAGTTATTTGGACCCCAAGTGTAAGCCATGCCGGTGTTGTCCCAGGGATGGCTATTACCTCCGCAAGCCATGGACGGCCTGCCTTATCTAAAGCCACCTTCTCCAAGTAGAGAGATTCATCCTCATCATTAAACCCGGTATATGTGTTCAGTGACTGGCCGTCAAACCTGATCTTCCTGTTCCGCACCTTAGTCACATAGGTGCCCTTTTTGATTTGGGCAACATTGGCGTAGAATTCTTTGACTAAGTGCTCATTAGCCTCCGGCATCTTGCTGGTGAAGAATTTCCACCCTACTCTTTCATCAAATTGCCTCTTCACATTGGGATTGTGGGGTAGAAGACCTTTTCTATGAATTGCCTCTCAAGGGTAAACGACCTCTGTGGCCACCATTCCCAGAATTTGTGGTAGGCTTTTTTACTGACAAATCGAAGCTGCCACAACTCCGATTTTCTTGATCTTTCCAGTGCCCCAACAATAGTATCACCCCCTCTCCCATCATCCGGGACCTCGGCAACATCAACATCAATCGGAGCAGGGGCAGCTGGTGAGGCCGGAGTTGCAGCAGGTGGGGAAGATGATCCCGACGCCTCACTACCTCCCTCTGAGTCATCAGATGACTCAGTAGAGGAGGTGGGTACATCCACCAATCGGATTTTTACCGGGAAATCAGGGACATGAGGGGGCACAGAGTCCCCTTTCGAAGCTTCTCGGGAAGGGACATACTCACTCGTATCGGAGTGGTCCGCTGCTCTATCCGCAACTTGGGTGGCTGCTCTCATTTTCCCAATGGATTTTTGGACTGCGAGGGGTAACTTGGTCCTTCCTTTTCCTCCTTTTCCCCTAGCTCGGGAGGATTCTACCCTCCCTTTAGCTTTATCACTTCCACCTCGTGACTGACCATTATCTGCATACACAATAAGTGCAATCTCATTAGTATTGTTGTTCAATAAATCATCAAAAGAAAGCAGATGAAATGCTGACAGTGTTTCTCAAAGAAAGGGTCCGCTGATAGCGGAGAAAGGAGTGTTGTCGCGGAATGGACACCGCGATCCACATAAAAAGGAACGCGGCCGCGAAAGACTGGGGATCAGACTACCCAGTCTCTGAAGTTAAGTCACCGCTGACAGCGGAAAAATGGGCGCGGCCGCGGAATGGACATCGCGGTCTGCGGAAAAAGGAATGTGGCTGCGGACCCATTTTGTTAACTCTCTGAATCATAGCAACACGATCCGCGAAATTATGGTCGCGACCGCGAAAAGTCAAATGCGGACCGCGCAAAAATCGCCGCGTTCGCGAACTTTTAGGCATATGCAGATCTCACCAAAGCATGAACGCGGACCGTATAATTTGGACCGCGGTCCGCGAAATTCAACTCATACAGGCACTTAGACCTAGGGTTTCACTTAATACAAGCATTTTAGGCAATAACAGGCATATTGAACAACCCTATCCCCCATTAGGCATGCAAAACAAGTACCCACATTTTTATTTTTTTAGCAACAATTAAGCATGTTTGTGATTCTGCCATGGATAAACTCTAATTAAAAAGAAAAAGTAAAACTAAATAAAAGAAAACAAAATAAATAAAATTAACACAAAAATTTGAACATACCAGTTGTGTAATTTGTGGTAGAAATTAACTTGTGCTTAATGACACGAGAATTGAAGTTCAAAGAAAAAGATGGTCAACAGTATGCTCTGAGAGTTCAAGGGTCGAGAAAAAGGTAACAGTGCTCAGGAGGTTCTATTTATACCAACGAAATGGGGACCCACAACTCACCTGAATGCTCCACGTAATTCTATCGCTGTCTGTGTTTATTTACCTGAGGAAGAGCATTTTCAGAACAAGCCCGCTGAGAGCGGAAAATAGGCGTGGCCGCGTAAGGGTAATGCGGACCGCGAAATTTCAACCACGGATGCGAATACAACTTCAGAGAGTTGCTATTCTGGACTTTTCAAGTCCGCGTCCGCTGACCATTTACGCCCCCTCGAAAAGCACCTGCTGACCGCCATATTTTGAGCGCGGTCAGCGTAATTCTCACACTTAGGCAAAAATTTCCAGCAATAGTCCTGCACTGCACAAACAATTCCTACACAAACTTCACAACCAGTTAGTCCAAAACAAAGCCTAAACTAAGAAGAAAATCAAAAAGAAAGAAAAACACATGGGTTGCCTCCCAAGAAGCGCCTGATTTAACATCGCGGCACGACGCATGTTACCATCAATCACTTGAAATGGATCATTTCCATCACGTGGCTATCATCAAACTTGCCAAGATAGTAATTCACTCGGTGCCCATTAACTCAGAAGATTTCACCATTTTTGTTTTTCAAATCAAGAGCACCAAACGGAGTTACATGCACCACCTCAAAAGGGCCACTCCATTTTGACTTGAGCTTTCCTCAAAACAGTCGTAACCGAGAGTTGAATAGAAGAACCAAATGACCCTCCTTGAATTCCTTGTTCCGGGCATATTTGTCATCTAAGTACTTCATCTTGTCCTTATACAATGACGAGCTGGAATAGGCATGAAACATAAACTCATTAAGTTCATTTAGTTGCTCAACCCGGAGATTTGCAGCTACATCCCATTCAAGGTTTAACTTCTTCAGCACCCACATGGCCTTTTCATTGTCCTATCCGCCATTTGCAACCTCATGGATGTGGTCCTTGGCTGCCCAATCCCCAATGTCTTAAACACATAATATGGAATCAAGTTAATGCTTGCCCCCAAGTCGTACAAAGCTTTGGCGAAATCGGCACTACCAATAGTGCACGGGATTGTAAAAGCACCGGGGTCCTCTAGCTTTGGGGCCATGGAATGTACAATGGCACTCACTTAGTGCGTCATCTTGATCGTTTCACAATTCATGGATCTCTTCTTTGTTACCAAGTCCTTCATAAACTTGGCATATCCTGGCATTTGTTTTAGAGCCTCCACCAAAGGTACATTTATCGACAAACTCTTCATCATATCAATAAATTTCTTGAACTGGTTCTCATTGTTCTATTTTGCAAGCCTCTAAGGGTATGGTGGAGTAGGCCTTGGCAAAGGAGCCTTGGCATTGGGCACTACCTTTTTCGGTATGTCTATCACGTGTTCCCTAGACGGGTTCACATCATTTTGTGTTTCCTCCACGTTGTCATCAATGTCAATTCTCACTTCTTCATTCACAATATCATCACTCACTTACACATCATTGCTTTGCTCATCATTCTCTTGCACTAACACATCATCACTCACAACCTTTCTTGCGTTAGAGGTAGTATCAACACCACCTCTACCACTCCTTGTAGTCACCGCCATAGCGTGGCCCATATTGTTCCCTCCCTTCGGGTTTACTACCGTGTCACTAGGTAGTTCCCCCTTAGGGCGACTGCTCAAAGCTTGAGAAATTTGGCCAAGTTGGACCTCCAAGTTGCGGATAGAAGTATTATGGGACGCCAACTGGGCATTGGAGTCAGCGTTTTTCTTCATCATTTGCTCAAACATTGACTCAATCCTTCCCATCTCATTGTTTGACGAGCTAGGACCTTGAGACGGAAATGGAGGCAGGTTGTTTGATAGTTGATACATTGGAGGCCTTTGAAAGCCCGACCCCCGATTCCCCTGATTACCATTATTCCAACCCCCCTTGGTTGTTGTTGCCTCCCTAGTTGCTATTGTTGTTGCCACCCCAGTTGCCCTGGTTGCCCCAATTCTGATTGTTGTTCCCCCAGTTGCTTTGGTTGTTATTGTTCCCACTGTTCCAATTTCCTTGTTGGTTTTGATTCCCCCAATTTCCTTGGGATCTCCACTGTTGTTGTTGATTCAGAACATTGCCCCGTTGCCTTGGTAGTTGTTCACATACTGAACCTCTTCACTTTGATCATCATACACATCATCTTGGTTGTAACCACTACCACCTTGCTCAAATGGTTCCGGATTTCCTTGACTTTGTTGACTTCTTTGCCGTCTCTTATTGATCATCATATTTACCCCTTCCCTGGCATTCACTTGTCTTGGAGCTTGAACTTGTTGCAATTGAGCTTTGGCCAACTGGTTCATTGTTGTAGTTAACTCTGCTATTGTTTGGCCGTGGTCATAGAGCTCTTTGTGTAGGTGAATGACATTGGGATCACCTTGTGGCACATTAGCTCGACTTCGCCACGCCGAGGAAGTATCCGCCATCTCATCAAGTATATCACATTCCTCGGCATAAGGTGTGTCCATAAAGTTTCCCCCTGCTAGCTGGTTAATTACACACTGGTTGGTAGTGTTGATGTTACAATAGAATGTTTGCTGGATCATGGCTTCGGTCATGTCATTGTTCGGACATTCTTTCACCATCGTCCGATACCTTTCCCAAATCTCATGAAGCGGTTCATTTGGCTCTGGTTTAAAGGCAAGGATCTCATCTCTCAGCGTCACCATATGCCCCGGCGAGAAGAACTTTGCTATGAATTTTTCGGCCAACTCATCCTAAGTAGTGATGGAATGGTTGGGAAACCTCTCAAGCCAATCCAAAGCCTTCCCCCCTTAGAGAGAATGGGAAAAGCCTTAATCTCAACGCGTCCTCAGAAACATTCGTTTGCTTGCTCCCCCAGCATGTATCAACAAAACCCTTGAGATGCTTATAGGCATTTTGGTGTGGAGCTCCGGTGAAGAAGCCCCTCTGTTCCAAGAGTGTAAGCATAACATTGGTTATTTGGAAGTTGCCCGCCCTAATCCGGGGGGGGGGGGACTGTTGCACTTGCGTATCCTTCATTGGGCAATGTCCAGTATGCTGCCCTTGCTGGAGGTGGGGGAGGGTTTGGAATATTGTCATGAGGCGGTCGGCCTCTCCTTTGTGCTTGTGGTTCGGGTTGAATCTCATCCACATTATCTTCATCTATCTCCTCCCCCAAAGGCAAATTTCCGGGAGCATCATTGTTAAGAGCCATATTGTACCTAAGAGCAATTCACAAACAAATTAGAAAATCGGAAGGAAAGAAAAACAAGACACACAAATAGTTAGATAGATAGCTAAAACCGTCTAACTCCCCGACAACGGCGCCAAAAAGTGATCGGTTCCAAGACTTTACCACTATCGAGTGGCAAGGATGGTCGATGCAGTTTTACCCAACAATGGTCGGGATCGATTTCCACAGGGAGTTAATTGATTTTGGAGTTAGGTATCTAACTAATCTAGATGTGCGTGTTGTTCCAAATTGCACCTCCAAACATGGTCATGATTGACTATACTTCTAATGCTATACTATAATATGCTCGAATAGGCTAAGTACACTATTTTTGTTGGTTGTTTTCAAGGATTAAAAAGGATTAGGGCAGTGACTTCCGCCTTGTGGTTATCTAATGAGTATCTAGAATTCAGGGAAGCTTGTTATGATTGGGGTCGTGATATAACCATCACACATAAGTGTTCACTCTCTCGGTAGTTTGAGTGACTTTGCCCGATTTGACTTTCTCAAGTCCAACTGGGTGTTCATGCATACACAAATGATATTGGCTCAAGTCGAGTATTACTATCTCTAGGTTTAACCCTTTAGTTGGGGCTATCGATCTCTTGAATGCACCCCAATTCCTTGTTAGCCTAATTTTCCTAGACTTAGTCCCTCTTTTCGAAGAAGAGTCTAAGTCATCAAGGCACAAATCAGTGTTTGCAACCACCAATTCTACAATTAAAGCATGAATTAAGCTAAGTATCACTAACCCATAAACAATTAAGCCCTAAAATTCATGACCTATTAAATACGCACACTAGGGTTGGGTCACAACCCTAGCTATGGGGTTTAGATACTCATAATAACAGTAGAAATCAAAGATGGAGATGAAATATAAGCCATAATATTCAAATATAAGATGAAAATCTAAAGATTGAAGACAAATCTACTCTAAGATTACTCAAAAAGGTAAAAACCATCGGTTCATGTGCTCAGCAAAATATTACATACCCTAAAAATGTGAAGAAGATCTAGTTATACTAGGCTAAAATTCCTGGACAAAACTGCCCCTGCAAAAGGTTCGCAGAGGCGTAATTCCGACCGCGTCCGTGCTTGAGCTCTCGCGGCCGCGCAATAACAAGCGCGGTCCGCGTATCAGCCTCAACCAGCTGCAATAACTTATGCCTACACCCACAAGGTACTACCACACGATAGGACACATCACACATATGCCCATAATAACATCTCTGATCGCAATAGCTGTCCATAATCAAGCCCAACACCGACAATTGACCTCACATCAGCTAGAACCCTATTCCAAACCTCCACAACACCGACAACGATGCAAGAAACACGAAGATGCCATGACTATTCACTCAAATCAACCTGTCACATCCAACACCACTTGGGCACACACCTCGCAGATTAAAACCCAATAAGCACATCACAAATATGACTGAATATACAAGTAAACACATGAAAGAACTACCAAACAAGCCCGACTTGCACCACTCCCTATCAGTATCCTACTTACGAATCAATTTCACAAGGAAGAATTAAAACACATGAAATAATCACAAGGATCTCATCCTGACATAACTTCCATCGCGGCACGTAGCTCGATTAAACATATAAAAACCACATAAAAACGCGAGGATCCCATCCTCAGCTCTGAATAACAAGTAGTATACACATCGTACTAACCAGAATCTTTCCACCAATTCAATTTTGCCAAACAAAATCATAACACATATTGAACCCCCATACGGTAGAGCATCTAAATCCCAAAATTGTAATCAAACCATCAAAAATCACATCAAAACCTACTGTAATGAGTAATAGAAATCTACTCCTAGTCTCATAACTCTCAATAATGAATTAGAACAACACGGAAGACATAGGATACCACTATAGAATCTCCAAATCGCGGTAAACACATAAATAGAGTACAAAATCACGAAACTCACCCATATGTGACGCAAAATAAGAGGACTCACCCCGATAAGCTAAACCGAAATAAAATACGGATGATGCTCCTCTATAACAAATCGAAACCATACCTATACGACATCATCTGGTGTAGCGACCTCGGTCCTACCGTATAAAGTATATCAACGGGCCAGGCCTCCTCCTCTTGGGCGCCCTCTACTCACCTGACCTGCACCCCAAGCTAGCAGTGCAGGGATATCAACAACTGGAGCAGAACTCATAGCCTGAATACCCTGCTGTGACACATCTGTCCGGAGTCTAGGACAAGCTCTCACCATGTGGCTGGTATGTCCACCCTCAAAGAAACCTCTCCGCTAACGTGGCTGCGGGAGCTGTACGGTACGGGCACTCTGAGACCTATGAGTACCTGAAACACCATGCGAGGCCTGTAGTGCAAACTAAATTGGCTGACCCACAAAACCTCTACCATTTCGTACCCTGCCCCCAAAATAGGGACCAATATATCTCTCCGGTCTACGAGGCCTCTTATCTTCCCCAACCTCTCCCTCCTGATCCCACATGCCTTCTAATCTGTGAGCGATCTCTACCACTTGCTGGAATGAAACATCCGTCTCCAACTCCCGAGCCTTGTTGAATCGGATACCATGACTAAGCCCCTCAATGAACCTACGGACACGCTCTCTGACTATAAAAACCAAAGCAGGTGCATGTATGGACAAATCGCTGAATCTAACGGCATATTCTGACACTTACATTGTGCCTTGGTGCAACTGCTCAAACTCCGCGTGCCATGCATTCCAAAGGGTCTGAGGAACAAACTCTCTCAAAACATCTCTGAAAATTGAGCCCATGAAAGTGAAGCTGCATCAGCCGGGCTGCCCAATTGGTACACTCGCCACCACTAATATGTCATTCCCTTAACCTTGAATATAGTAAAAGCAACCCCACTTGTATCCACAATACTCATAGTGTGGAGAATGCGGTGGAACTCCTCTAGAAAACCATGTGTATCCTCTGAAGCCAAACCACTGAAGGTAAGAGGGTGATACTTCAACCTTGCAAGTCTAAGCTATTCTTCCTCAGATGTCGCTGCCCTAAACACGGGTTGAACTAGAAAAATAGGCTGTGTCGGCATGACACCTGGAACCTGACCAACGTGGAATCGTTGCTCTGGAGTATGGGTGGCGGGAGTCTAAGCTTCTCCCCCAATCTGTGAAGTAGCTGGCGCAATCAGAATCAACCTCGCCTTAGCAAATGTGTTGAACATGCTCAGGAACTGTGCCAGAGTCTTCTGAAGTCCCGGGGTACCAACAGGCGCCTCAGGTACCTATACCCCAATCAAAGCTACTTGCGGCTCCTCAACTGATGCTCTGATAGGTCCTCTAGGTGCACCACATGCTCCTCCTCGGCCTCCGCCTCGGCCCCTAGCAACACCGACTCTAGGGGCAACATCATCAGTAATTGTAACTCATGTCCTCACCATCTGTGAGAGAATAGAATGACAAAGGCTCAAACTCCAAGATCAATAAACTCGCACGAAAAGATTGAAAGAAGTGAAACTGTCCTAATAATTCCTTAGCCTCTCAAAGATAAGTACAAACGTCTCTGTACCGATTAGCAAGACTCTACTAAACTCGCTTATGACTCGTAGTACCTATGAACCTAAAGATCTGATACCAACTTGTCGTGATCCCAAATTTCCATCCGTAGGATGTCATGATGTCACCTAGTCTTAGGGACTAGGTAAGCCTAACTCTTACTGAATCAACGGGAAATTCACCCAACAACTACTAAATATGAAATAGAAATTTTCTTTACAAAGTCAACAATCCCAAAACCGGTAGTACAACTCATAAGCTCTACTGAGTTTTCAGTAAAATACCTAAGTTCAACTGTTCCGGAACAGAAATAAAAAGTACAAGGTAAAATTTCAGAAAGTGACTCCGAGGCATGGGAACACAACAACAAGTATACCTTGAGTCTCCACAACAATGCACAATCAGCTAGCTATGATCAACAAACATCCGCGTTACCTAGATCTGCACAAAAGTGTACAGAAGCGTAGCATGAGTACACCACAGTGGTACCCAGTAAGTATCAAAACTAACCTCGGTGGAGTAGTGACGAGGGACAGTCAAGACACCTACTGGACTAAACAACCTAAACAAGTATGAATGTGAACTAACGGGGAAACAATGTTAATAAATACCCAAGCATGGTAAGGAATACAAAACGATACTCGCAATGAAACACTAGAAGCAACAATTAGCAACAGGAAGCAAACAGGTAATAATGTTGTAGAGTAAGCTGAACACAGTTTAAGTCCGGTGAAACCAAATAAAGGAAAACAAGTAACAACTTAATAAGAACAACCGCTTTTACACCATATTATTCATGAATTTCCATGAGGCACCAAAACCTCAAAATCACAATTCACGGGTCCCAACTCATGAACCCTAATCACTTAGCATCTTGTGCCCGTATTACAATTCATAACCGCTCGGACGACTCACGTGCCAATAGACTAACAGTACCTAATATCCCCAACGTACAACTCACGTGCCAATAATAACAATAACTCATGACCGCACGAACGACTTAAGTGCGAATAGAATAACTCTCTCACAGAAGGCAAGTAAACAAGAGTACATGTAAATGGACAATAACATCAGGATTCATCTTCTTAAACCGAAATAGGTGATTAATTACGTGTATGCTTGTGCAAGTGTTCTATCACAATTTATGTCAACAAGCAAGAGTATGAGTGGAACATAAGAAACGATCACCACAAACGTACAAGGTAAAACTCACACAAGGTAGGCACACCACTGCACAAATATCAACAATAACAATGCCCCCAGGCCATCACAAGTCATCAAAAATTATTCCCCGACATAGCGCACCTTGTCTCAACACGTGTACAATAATAAAGTAAATGCCCGCCTTGTCTCGCCGCACTCGCATAATAATATTCCCACCTTGTCTCGCCACATGCGCAAACCCAAATATATAGCCCGCCTTGTCACGTCGCATGTGCAAATATCAATTATAATAACAGCACAGAAATTCACATGCGAACACCCCGACAATCCTCTCAACAATACCATGTGTGCCAAAATATAACAACACAATAGAATAACTTTCACAACATGTGCCCATATGCCACACCATTTCCTCAAAACAATTTCAATACCAAAACCACGCATAGCCCTCGGCTCAATAACTCTGAGTAAAACAACAACAACAACAACAAGAGAATACAATAAGTAAATCAACACAAGAACTTCAGAACACAAAGACACGGAAGAACGAGCTCACAAAGAAAGATACAACAGGGAATAATGGTCTCAACAAGAATAGCTCAAAAAGGGAGAGATAATGTGTAACAATGACTCCACAAAAGTACAATTCTATGATAAAAGAGATAGCATAAATCAATGACCCCAAAATAAGAACACGTCAACAATGAAGGGGATAACAAACACTTCAATTAAGGCTAAGCAATTATGAAAGAGGTAATAATAAATTCAATTAAGGTTAAGCAAATACGAAAAAGATAATAATAATTTCGATTATGGTTAAGCAATCACGGAAAAGACAACATGGTAATAACAGAGGCAACAATTCAATTAAGGCACATAAGAGTTTAATTGGCAACAAGGGTAGAACATGAATCAGTTAACTCCAAGTAAGACACGTAAGGATAAACTTAATAAATGGAGGATTTACCATGATAAAACAACTTCATATCTAGTGAACATAAGAACCTAAGAGCCCTAAACGGTCAAAATTACACAAATAAGCCCGAGTACGTACTCGTCACCTCGCGTACACGGCCTTTACATGACCCAATTAGCACAAATGACTCAAATCCTAAGGGGTAGTTCCCCCACACGAAGTTAGGCAAGATACTTACCTCAAAGAAGCTAGACCAATACTCTAAAATGACCTTCTCGGGTGAAACAACCTCCAGACTGCTCAAATCTAGTCGAAATAACTTCAAATCATAAATAAAACTCAGAGAAAAAAATTCCAGATAATAAAGCTTCGATCTTTAATAAAAACTAAAAAGTCAACCTCGGGCCCGCACCTCGGAACCCAAAAAATTTACAAAATTCGTATGCACATTTGATAACGAGTCCAACCATACAAGAATTACCCAAATTCTGATATCAATTCGTCCTTCAAATCATCATTTGAAAGATTTTACAAAATTCTCATTTTCTTCCATTCAATTCAATAATTATATGATAAAAACAAGGCAGAATATCCTGATAGACACTTGCACTTATTCGCGTTTGTCATCCCGGTCCCTGTACTCAATGAAGTTTCATCCAGACACTTATAGTTATTCAAAATCAATATTTTAAACCCCTCTCATCTCGCTTGTTCTTCAAATTCCTGACATGAATGACACATCAGTGTCCACGTCAGATTTTTTTGACACATCATCATTAATTTATTTATCATATTTAAAAAAATAAAATCATTCCACCATCTCCCCTGCCACCTTCTTTATTCCCCACCATTTCCTTTACCTTTACCAACACCTTCAAAATAATGTTAGGTTACAAATAATCAAGAGAATAAACTAATAGAATTTTTTGTATTTAGCCCCAAATCGTAAAATTGCCTAACGACCAAAAGCACATGCCATTAGAAATAAGCAACCAAAAGACTATCATCATCAAAAACTTCACCCAAAACTTTTGAAATTTCGCTACAGATAAACTTGTCGTAAACATATTCCATCACCGATCTTCTTCCACTATTTTTATTTATTTTCTTTGCAAAAGCTCATCTTAAAAAGTTGGAGAATGGGGATGTGGGAAAGAAATTTTCCCACAAAATGTTGTTAATCTAGCGATGATTTCGGATGTCTAGGGATGTTATTGATTGATGAAGAGGTGGCGGAGGAGGGCTCTATTGCAAATGATTTTTGGGTTAAAATGGGGGAGGAGGGATAACATGAAAAAGAAGAGGGTGGGGGGGGGGGGGAGCGGCCGAACGTGAAAGAGAAGAAGCACTCTTCTTTCACTTTTAATTTATGTTTGCATTTTCTTTTTCTTTTTTTCCTTATTTTAATCATTTTTGGTTTAAATATATATATGTTCATGCTCCTTATACGCGTGCAATACACGTATTTGGTCAAATTCACCGTTAAGTTGCCACATAGACTTGATCAACGGTCAGAAGGGTTTAAAATACTGACTTTAAATAATTATAAGTGTCTAGATGAAACTTTGTTAAGTATAGGGACCGGGATGACAAACGCGAACAAGTATAAGTGTCTACCAGTCTATTCTGCCTAAAAACAAAGATAAAATCATGAAATAAAATCAAATCTAGGAAAAGATCACTTACCTAAGCAACCACGTGAAGAGCCCTTCAAAAATCGCCCAAATCCCAAGTCTACAACCCAAAATATGATAAAACTGGCTAACCCTTAAATTAGAGTACTTTTATATTCTACCCAGATATAACACATCGTAATCGCGGAAAATTCCTCGCGATTGCGAAGAACAAAACTGAAGGCTGTCAAAATAACCCTACGCGAACAAATAGTCGCGAACGCGAAACACAACGACCTCGTCTTGCACGATCGCGAACCTATTGATGCGAAAGCGATGAACAAATTCCTTAAGCCCTTTCCAGCTCTAACTCTACGCGAACGCAGAATACGCATCGTGAACGTGGTCGTGAACATCATGCACAAAGTCACGAACGCGATGAACAAAAACACTGAGATCCCAGAATCACTTCGCGATCGCAGCTTCATCTTCGTGATCGCAAAGAGCAATACTTACACCAGGAACCAGCAACTCTAAAGCATGTAGAAATGGTCTGTAGCACATCCGAAACACACCCGAGCCCCCCCGGGGGACCCCGTCCAACCATATTAACAAGTTTTATAACATAACACGGACCTACTCGAGGCCTCAAATCATATCAAATAACGTTGAAATCCGATCCCGATATCAACCAAGTCAACTCCCGGTCAAATCTCTCAACCTTCCAAAACTTCAACTTTCTAATTTTCGCCAAAATGCTTAAAATTAGCCTACGGACATCCAAATCCAAATCCGGATGTACGCTTGAGTCCAAAATCACCATACGAAGCTATTGGAATCATCAAAACGTCATTTCGGAGTTGTCTACACAAAAGTCAAACTCTGGTCAACTCTTACACCTTAAGCTTCTAAAACAAAAATCCTTCTACCAAATTGATCCTGAATCATCCAAAAACCGAACTCGACCACACACGCAAGTCATAACACATAATATGAAGTTGCTCGAGACCTTATCGACCGAACGGGATGTAAATTCCCAAAACGACCATTCAGGTCATTACAAATATAATAAGAGCAAGTTTAGCCTTTTTGCACATAGATTTTCGTGTCCTACAATGAATACAAATTCTCCTATTTATAACTCAATTCAAGAAGAAAAGATCCCCAAATCAAACGGTTTTTTAATATGAATAAAACCCCTCTTTATGGCTACATAACAGTTGCGTATAAATATAATGATTCTTTGTAATGACTGCTCATTGAATACTGCCTTTTCCAATCGATATCTTCTTTTCAAACTTTCATCCCCTGTTCCAGCGTCTTCAAAACTCACTCAGCACCGGTCAGATATTCGTAACTAGTGCCATCTATTTGCTGACTCATATCTTATTTGTCTTTACTGCCACGTGTTAACTCGAAAAGCATCCACCTATAATTCATCAATTTTACCCCATAAAGATAGTCCCCCTACTTTTCAGTGACCAAACTTTATGTTACCGAGAAGTAGATAAGACCTCCTTTCTTGGCGGGAAAGTTCCTAAATAGTTTTTAACACTTGAAAGGAGGCACATCTCCTTGCATTTCATTGAGCCGACCACGTGTTATCCCATGATTAGGCAAATATTTTCACCAGTTACCTAGGTAATGATGGCCTTGCATTCTACCGCCAATAAACTTCTCCCTTTCTTACCATTTTTACCTTTCAATTTTACAAACCATTCTTCTTCGAATTTCCTTAGAGCTTCTCTGCAACTCCTTCTTTCTCAACAAAACTTTTATATTCACATTTTTCCATCACTATGTCTTCTATTACCGCTTCCCCTGGTTACTCAGGCACTTTCATCAGTGGCGGTCCATCCAAAAAGAACAAATCTAAGGAAGTTGATGGCGGTCCTCCTACTATTAACACTGCCATCCCCTATCAACTAAATAGTGAGACAGATCGCCAGGTTCAACAGGAACCCCCTAACCCTAAAACGACAGAAATAGACCCGTCAGTGGATATCCTTCTTCCATTTATCCTATTAGTATCCCTGTTGTGACTGGAAAAAATTGAAGTTTTAGCCCTTAATGAAGTGGGAAGTTTTACTTTCAGCAAACCAGGATTCATGTACATTTACACGTACCCTTTTACTTTAAGAGTGGGCCGAGAAATCGGTCCTATTCTTCTAGAGTTTGCCACAACTACCAAGTCTTCTTGGCAGTAGGTCCGTCAATATGGCCAACGGTAGCTTTACTTTGGGTACTATGCGCTCGGGCCAGTAAAACCCTCACTCTTGCTCATCTAATCAACCTCTATTCCCCAAAGATTTTTCGTGGAGGCATGATCAAGCTCAGCAAACGTGGCCACCATACCATCGTCACCAGGGTTGATGATGATAATGACCATGGTTGGATGAGAAAGTTTGTTGTTATTGCTACCGGCGACATTCTCAGGCGACAACCCCTCCTATCACCGAATCTTGGAACTTTACTCATAAGTTTTTCAAATATCCTTTTTCCCTTGGGTTAAAGAAAATTCCTTCTTTTTCTAACTTTACTCCTCTTATTTCAGCTACCCGTTTGGTTTCTCTAACAGTTCAGAACCTAACCTAATTGGTACCAAAAAATTTAGATATTTCCACACCGGTCTCCCTTAAGTAGAAAGAAATTTCACCCAAATTCAATTGGAAGGCTAAGAATCATGGTAAATAAAACTTCTCCTTTTCCTTTTCAATCTTCAACATGACATAGTGTTGACTCCCTTTCATAATACGCAAGCCTTTCGAAGGGGTCTTCTATCAGCCCTACTATAGAGGTTTCCCATGACCCAATTATGGCTCATCAACAAATTCGTGCAGCTTGACCGAAAAAGGGCTCGTCGTGCCTCTCTTGCATCTAGTGAAGGCCCATTTTCCCTGAGTCCTCAGCCCAAGGAGAAAAAACCAAAAGAAGACGTACCTCCAAAGCTGAGACTAAAGATAAGCCTTCAACAAAAGAAACCTCAGCTGGATCGACCACGGTAGTCCTTGATGAAGATGAAACCGAGGACGATGATGAAGTGGTTTTTCTTCAAAGAAGAAGAAGAAGAATTTCCCCTGCTCAACTGGATGCTCAATCGAAAGAAATTCGAGGACTCTTTACAAAAATGAAATTAGTTAAAAACGCAGAGTCTCGTTTCCGAGCTCCTGTTATTGCTTCCGGTCAGAGGAGTTCTACCTCTGGTGTTCCTGCACCTCCTTATTCAACACCACCTGTAGCACTATCAGCTCCTTCCTTACCACCAGGCCAACTGAACAAATGAAAGATGTTCGTTCCCCAAGGTCACCCGATCATGAGAGCATCGAGAACACTTTCTCGGCACCCATCTGAGACCTCTTTGGTAAACGTAGTGTCACTCTTTCATTTTCAAATGAGTGTCACTTACTCTCCAAGTCGGTGAGAGTTTCCAACTACTTGAAGCCTCTAGCTTTGAACAAGGACCGGCAGAATATGGAGGCTCTTTCTGCAGAGTGTCTGATCAATAACAGCATGCACTTTGCTGCTCAGGTATCATCTTACTCTTCTTTGTTCCCTTTTCCACTTCTAAGCATTATCCTTGATAACCATAATCTTTGACTTTTCAGGCTAACCTCATTGCTTCTAAGGGCTTGCAAAAGATGATCCAAACCAAAGAAGAACTTGCTGTCGAGCGGGATCAAATTGCTGCTGAACGAGATCAACTCGTTGAGTGCCTCCCGGGTTTAGAGTCAAGACTTGCTCAAATGGGAGAGCTTGAAGACCAATTGGAGCAATTTGAGCAAAAAAAGATGGTTCACAGCCAAAAGGCTACTCAGCTATATATAAAACTTGAGGAGATGAAGGACAAGTGGGCTGAGCAACAGTATGTTGTGACTGAAGCAGTGGAAAGTGAGTCTTTTTCAATGGAATAATCAACAACCTGGAAGAAAACCTGCATTCCAAAAATAAAGAAGCTGCTACAGCCAAGGAGAATAGAGCAAGGATGGAGGAAAGGCTCAAAAAGGTCATGGAGCAAAACCGCGAACACACGAGGACAAATACTGACCTTTGCGGAGCATCGTGAGGGCTAAAAACGACCAACTGCAGTCCAAAATCAAAAAGCTCAAAGCCAAGCTCAAGGATCAAGATGATTCATTCCTTCTTGAGAAAACTTATTCAATTTAAACATGAATAGGGAGACTTTGGAGGATGTAGAAAAAGGCATTCCTAACATAGACAACTGTATTGTTGAAGCTCTTAGTTTGGAGACAACCGCCTACGAGAACATTCCTGCCCGGCCCACTGCTTCAAGATCCTTGAGCACTTGTTCTAAGTCTTCGAAAATCGAGGAGGAAATTGAAGAAGAGGATAAAGATAAGGATGAAGGTACTTAACCGGATGCGGAACAAACATCATCTTCAAAAAATATAGCAGAGACTTCTCATCCTTTGGACTATGCTGATAAAACCAACTAATGTAATTTTTTTGTACTTATGCCGAAACCTCTATTGAGTTCGGCATTTTGAGAAATGAAAAACATCTTTTACTTAACTTTTGTGTAAAGACATCTTTCTAGGGATTAGGAATATTTTACATCCGATAACTTTAATACCAGGTATTCATACTTCCAGCTTTTACCCTTTAGCTATAAGGGTTTTATAAGAGAGGATCCTTATATTTACGATGTTCTTGAAGAGGACATCTCATGTTCACTCCGACACTAGCATTTGAAGTTAACTACCTTTCAAATGAAAAAGATCATATCACATCATTTGGACAAGAAATAAGATAAAAATAAAAGGACAAATAAAGTTTTCAATAAATGTAGCTAACTTCTACTTATTTTTACGGGGCTAATCATGCAGTCCCTGGTCCTGACAAGATATAGCTTCCAGTTCTAACAGTCCCCGGTTCTAAGGACACTTTTAGTGCTCTGATGTACAATAGTTTCTTCTAGTGTTCTATGCTAAGTATGAGAATTCGATCACTAGAGTTCTTATTGTTGTAGATGATTCTTCATCGTAGTATGCTTTATGTTGCCGCCTCATTAAAATCCTTACCAAAAAAATCCGATAGGAACAAAAACTGGACAAAGGGACAAAAAGTGCAGAACATACTTTCAGTATCATCAAGTATCTTCAACAGTAATACCTTTTGAGGTGAGTTACGTTCCAATTGCTTGGTAATTTTATTCCATCTTGATTTTTCAACTAATATGAATCTTTATCGGTTATAGTTTAAATGCGGAAGGACCTTCCCATGTTGGACCTAGCGTTCTAGCATACTTCTTGGGATAGTTTGAGTTACTTTCCGCAAAACCAAACTCCCAACTTTAAAATATCGAATATTTGCTCTTCGATTATAGTATATTTCCCTCCTTTTCTTTTGTTCTACCATCCTCACATATGCTAAATTCCGATGCTCTTCAAGCAAATCCAGCTTAATCAACATTGCTTCATTAGTCTCCTCCTCATTTGCTTGAGAATACCTTATGGTCGGTTCTCCAATCTCCATTGAAATCAAATCTTCTGTACCGAACACGAGGGAAAAAGGTGTTTCACCTGTACTTGACTTTGTCGTTGTTCGATATGCCCATAGCACTCTCGACAACTCTTCTGGCCAACTGCCTTTAACATCCTCTAATTTCTTTTTGAGGTTTTGAATTATCACCTTGTTTGTTGATTCTACTTGACTGTTAGCACTTGGATGATATGAGGAAGATGTGATCCTTTTGATCTGCAATTCTTCCAGAAACTTTGTGACTTTAGAACCTATAAATTAGGACCATTTGTCACAAGAAATTTCTTTTGGTACTCCAAACTAGCAAATGATATGATCCCAAATGAAATAAATCATTTTCCACTCTCCAGTCTTTTTGAAAGCACCTGCTTCAACCCATTTAGTGAAATAAACAGTTAAAACTTTAAATATTTACCTGCCCAGGCCCTTGAGGCAAAGGACTAACTATATCCATCCCCCATTTCATGAATGGCCACGGTGACACCAGCAAATGCAGAAGCTCTGCTGACCGATTCACTAATTGCGCATGACGCTGACACTTATCATATTTTTTTACAAATTCCTATGTGTCTTGTTCCACCCGGGGCCAAGAGTAATCAAACCTTATCAATTTAACATCCAACGGTCCGCACCAGAGTGATTTCTGCAAACCCCTTTATGAACTTCTCTCATCACTTAATCAGCCTCAAATGTCTCTAAACATCGAGCCAATGGTACTTGGAAATATCTTGGGTATAATTGATCAGCAACAAGGCAATAATGAGCATTTTTAGTTCGTAGTGCCCGGAAGGCTTTAGAATCTTCAGGCAATTCATGCCTTAAATATTCTATAAACTCATTTCTCCAATTCTAGATTAGGTTGGTCGAGTTAATTTTGCATGAAATTTCGTACAGCCCTCACATTCTGTAAGAGGATGATGTGTTAGTCCAATTCTTTAAGTTAATTTAATTGACTACTTTCTAATCATATATACAACCTAGCCAACTAAACCTTTTCTCTAGTAATTATTAGTCTCCATAGTAAACTTTAATTAAATCACTTGCTAATCAAGATCTGATCCCGCTGCTCCTCTGTGAATGTTTTCTTTTTCTTCTTGTCTTTTGTTAAAATATCATGGGAATAGTATTACTAACAATACGGTAGCACTTAATATAGTATGTTACTTACTATTTATTCTAAGTTGTCGATTAGTATTGATTAAATAAAATTACCTGCATTTACGATTTAAGTAACATGATTGTATAAATATTTTTTCATACCTTTTCTTTCTTATTCTGAAAGTTTCTTTCTGTTAACACTTTATTACCCAAATCTTCAAGGTTTAGCCTGTTGTGAAGTAAAGGTGAGAATGGGACCCAGCGGTTGTTCTATAAATAGACCTCAGGGACCCCTGTTTACACTTTTCGCAAATTTTAAACTCAAAAGAGACTAAACACTGTTCATCATTCTTCCTTGCTCGTAATTACTCATCTGCATTGCTTTGCTTCATTTCATCTCTACAACTGGTACATTAATACTCATCTTAACCTCTTACTTTTGTTCTTTACAATTAATTTTCATTTCTTTTAGTGTTTCATCCCTTCATCTCTCATGTTTTCTTCACTAGATTAGTTAGATTAGTTAACTGTTGTCGCGCCCCCTTTTTCCTCCGCGGAAATTGGGTTTATGACATTTGGGAAGACAACTCGTTCCCTTTTGGGAATTGGGTTTTGGATTGAATTGAAGAGTCGCCACCTAATGATTTAAGTGCATTAGGACACTAAGAAGGGTTTGAGTCAAGTAACCAGAGATTGGGTAAGGGCTTGAAATTATCCCAAGGGGAAGGTGTTAGGCACCCCTCAGGATCCACTAGTGTGGTTCCCGGCAAAACTATTGTTGTGACTTAAGTACAAATAGATCAATTCAACCACCTTTGTAGTTTGTAGATTAGAAATTATATTATATGAATACAAGTGAAAAATTGGGTGTTAAGAGTTGTCACGACCCGAATTTCCCACCGTCGGGACCGTGATGGCTCCTAACATTGTACTCGCTAGGCGAGCCAACGTTACTGAATATTTCACCTTTTTCTTTAACCCTTTTATTATTAAAACTTAACAAAAATAAATCAGCGAAAATAAATGCGGAAGAACACTGTTAAAAAGATTAACTTTATACTAACAGTGAAAAAAACCATAATAAAATTCCACCCAGAACTGGTGTACTGACGAACAGTCTACGAATACAACAAATAAGGGTCTGAACGAAAAGTTTCCATCTGTTCTGAAAGTAGATAAAACAGAAATGAAATAGGATAGAAGGGGACACCAGGGCCTGCGGACACCTGCAGGACTACCTTGGGTCTCCGGGAAGAAGTGATAGCAACCAATCTCACGATCAGCCACTAGCTCCAAAATCTGCACAGAAAGTGCAGAGTGCAGCATCAGTACAACCGACCCCATGTACTGGTAAGTGCCGAGCCTAACCTCGACGAAGTAGTAACGAGGCTACGGCGGGGCATACAACATATACAACCTGCAACAGTTTATACTAAATAGAAAGGAAATACAAAATGTAATAAAGCAATAACTAGCATTAAATAAACTCGGAACCCAGATGTTCTACTAGTATTCAGCTATAACCAATCCTTAAGGGCGTTTCAACATCACAGTAATGGATCTCAATAGATATGAATACATAACAACAACTGATGCGGCGCACATCCCGATCCCATCATATAAAACAACAACAGTATCAATATTCACCCTTATTCCTCCTTGTTGTGGCGTGCAACCCGATCCAACTTGTCCACCCTTATTACTCCTCAACACATATTGTTACACCCCATATTTTCTTACGTGAAAGTACGCCATAAGTAAATTGATGGAAGCTCGGAATAAAATGTTACATCCCGCATTTTCGGACATTAAGGCTTCGTCGTAAAATTAATCGACGCAAACTCGGGAATGAGATTATTTTGAGGTTATAAGTATTATGCTATTTCAAACAAGGGATAAGTAAGTTCGTGAAGGTGAGAGGGTAAGCAAATCGAAGAAAATGAGTTTCGTCGAAATTTGCCATTTTGGGATAAAATACGGCCCGAGCTAAAATACCCGGTATTTATGGACTAGTACCATACAATGTACCACATGGCCATGATAGTAAGTTGTACAAAGTGTGATAAAAGTAAGTAGTATTTTATTGAGATAATTCTCAATTATGTGGATATTTAATTAATTATGAATTTTTGGTGGAAGATTAATCATGTAATTAAGGAATAAATGGATAATTTTTTGAATAAGCCTTATAAAAAATCAACGTGGCAGCCCCCCTTATTGTAATTAATGACTTACTAGTCATTACTATAAGGTGCCACATTTGGAAGAATCTTGTGGACTGGTCATCAAATAAGTGGGGCCTACCAAGCAAGACATTGAAAGAATTCATATTCAATAATTTCAAAGAATTCATTTTGAATTCCAAGTCTCTGAACGTGAGCTTCATTTTCAACAAAGTGAGCTTTCAACAAAATTCAGTAATGTGAGCATTCAACAAAGACTTCATTTCCTATTGTCTTGAATACAAATACACCTCACTTTCTTTATACCTCGTAAACAATTAGAACATTATCATTCTTACAATCCAAATATTTTAGCCATCAAGTAAATATTTAAGAAGCTCTACAAAAATCCAACGTTAAGCCATCCTACAATCAGAACGTTAGCAATCCTTCAACAAAACGTGAATTCTTGCAACTAAAAGAAATCCAACATGAATTTTTAGCAACATAAAATTTTGCGGTTAAAAAGAAGTACGGTGCAACCTTTTTCAAGAACATCATACGGATTTTTGCCTACTCCAGGTATGGTAAGGCTATCCCTTCTTTCTTTTGGCATGATCTATACGACACGAACAGAACGAGAAAATGCACAGCTTCCATAAATGACTCTATTCATAGAAATATTAGAGATGCCTATGTTCTTGAATTCTCATATGTCTTATTATTCTATCGTCTATTCACGGGTCTCAGAAAATACGTAAGTTGATAAAGTTTGTTTCATGATATTAATCAGAGGCATAATGGTCTTATGACGTACCGATAGATTTTGTTAACGTATTTCATATGCATTTCATGCATTTATACATGTACATTGACCCTTGACCAGATGGTATTATATACGCGTATTTATATGTATATATATGTATATGGGATATGGGAAAGGTTATGGCGTTATATACGCACCACCACCTGATCAGCTGGTATACGTTGATGATTTTGCCCACAGTGGCAGAGATGATATGATGGGATACCCTCAGAGGCTTGATGATGTTATGAATATATGTGCCTATGCAGGACATGACATTTATACGTATATGCATGACATTTTAAATATTAAAAGATTTCACAGAGCTATTCAGATTTACATGTCGAGTCTTTTACTCCATGTTTCTCTCATGTCTATTGTCTACTGATTTTCATTCCTTACATACTCGGTACATTATTTGTACTGACGTCCCTTTTGCCTGGGGACGCTGCGTTTTATGCCCGCAGGTCCCGGTAGACAGATCAAGAGTCCTCCAAGTAGGCAATCAGCTCAGCAAAAGATGTTGGTGCACTCCATTTGCTCTGGAGTTGCTTGTTTGGTCAGTATAATTTAGATGTGTATTGTTTGGTATGGCGGGGCTCTGTCCCGACCTTTACGATATTATGTATTCTTAGACGCTTGTAGACAGATGTTATGTATATGAATTCTTGTATGGTCTTGTCGGCCTATATTTTGAGTATATAAAGGATCATGTCGGCCTTATACGCCCATACGTCATATGTATAACTTTGGATTATATGTTGGATTGTCCAATGTCGAGTATTTCTCCATGTTTTATTCTATTTATCTCATGATGGCCTCTCTGGCACATTTACCTATGATAGTATGATACGAAAAGATACATTATGTTGGTACTCGATTGAGTAAGGTACCGGGTGCCCGTCGCGGCCCATCCGTTTGAGTCATGACAAAAGTGGTATCAGTGCAGTTCTGTCCTAGGGAGTCTACAAGTCGTGTCTAGTAGAGTCTTGTTTATGGGCGTGTCGTGCACCACACTTATAAGCAGAAGGCTACAGGGCATTTAGTCTTGTCACTCTTTCTTCTTACTCTAGATCGTATGGTAGAGCTCACTTATAAGAATTCAAAATCCGAACATCTATTTTATTCGTAATAAGACGATGCCTACTTTCAGAAAGATTATCGATAAGAGATATAGCTGTGGAAGTGTTGAATTAGAGGAATTCGATTTCGCATCTTGCTTATGATGAGTAAATGCGAGGTCTTCAGCATATCATGCGTGTACTAAAAGGTGCACAGTTCTTGATAAGGAGCTTTTAGGAAAGAATACTTATCCACTCTTGCGGTAAAAAGGAATAACGAAATCGGAAGTTAGACTTAAGTTGCAGCAAGTAAAAGAAGCAAGGTGAAGAGGGTACAAGGTACCCAATTAATAAACATTATCATTATTTACCACTCAGGAAGGGAGATATAAGCATTTTGAATTACCTTCAACAGTAACAGATGTATGTACAATCGGCCTCACAATCTCAGTTATGCCCTATGAGAGCTAACGGATATGCTTTAAGAAAAGGACAGGACAGTAGGATCCGGCTGGGGTTAAAGTAACCCAAAATAGTGGATGGATTGGTAGGGTTAGTTGAAATTTCCGAAGGATAGTGCAAAAGGTGCTAATAGACCTCCTTGTGAGACACCCAGATGGTGTACTCTAGAACAATACAATTAGATGTGAATACCAACATGAAAAAAAAATCAGAAGATAGGCATTGGAAGCCTGGAAAGGATAAATATTGTCTTAGTATGGCTCCCATCCCTAGTAGAGAGATAATATTAGGCAACTCGAAAAGCCAATGCATGGAGCAAAGGGGAGCTAAAAGCAAAAGAATATCCTATTGAAGCTTTCAGAATAAAGTGATAGACAGAAATGTTAGCAGGAAGTAAGAAGAGAGCTAATGAAGCATTAAGAGTAAGATGTGATACATGGATGATAATGGTAGGTCCAAAAGATGACAGTATTACAGAGACTATAGTCAAGTGAAGGAAAAGACGAGAAGTGACAAGCCTTGAGACAACAAAAGATTATAGGCCATAAAGTCATATCCTCATTTCGAGAAATAAGTTCGTGACAACGCGACTACCAGAAGGAAACGTTAGACCCCAAAGTAATAGAAATCAGTATGGGCTGGTGAACAAGGTAAGCTAAACATGAATTAGGGACTGAGTAATTTGATAATGATCAGCATCATGAGAATTTCAGATTGCGTTCCAGCAATAATAGAATGGACAACAGAAGAAGATTCATAAGAAATTCAGAGAAAGGTCATTCAAGAAGACGCTTCCCTAAAGCAAGCAATGTGAGCAAAGTTCAGCTTAAGGGACTGTATGTGCCAGTTATACAAAGTGTCTCCCTCGCGAGTAAGGAATTTCGTTATCCTTGGTACAGAAGGATCACCGCAAGGAGAGAAAGGGTCATTGATGATGCGAAAGGACGCCAAAGATGGAGAGGAAAAACATCTATAGGCAAGTCGTCGTAGCTCCAAGTCTTAGTACTCCCCTAAATGGGGGAATATGGAATGATAAAGGAAGAATGCGATAAAAATGAGAAAGGGATGAGATTGCACTTATCCGAATCCTATAGATATGCTATGATTCCAGAACGTTATGTAAGCACGGCATCAGAAAAAGGAAGTGAGGGTTCCTGCCTGGAAGGTTATTGATAAATAAGGAGCCAGTGCAAGATGTAAGTTAGACAAAGGAAATAACCCAAGAGAGACTACGCGGAATATGGATATGAGAATGGGTTGACGAGTAGTTAGTAGTTGATGCAGGAAAAGCCTAGTCATGGCTAGACAAGAAGTTACAGACAAATCGGCAGATCATGCAAGATAAATATAGCAAACCCCAACATGGAGAATTCAGCCTCGCAGTATGTCATTATAATACTTGAGATATATTCAAATAAGAGTCGGGGTAGTTAAAGGTACCGTATGAGTGTTACGGGGATAAAAGAAAGTACCACTGGGAAGGTAGTTAAAATATCAGTTCAGAAGCAACCCTACAAGCACAAGGGCGCGGAGGTAGGCAACTACGGATGATTATAGGCAAGGAAAGATATCAAAAGGTCCGTAATAAGCTCACAACTTTACGAGAGTCAAGGGTTCTCCCTAAGTACTACAACGAAAGACTAGCTGAGGAAATAAGGAAGAAGGCTTCAACCTAAGCACAACGACCTAAAGAGAAAATGGCCGTGTAACAACAGTCTCACAACAATATTATAAGCACTCCAAAGGAAAGTGGTACCTACCGTGGTTAATGAACGGGAGGTAAAATTAAAAGTAATATTCGAGATCATATGAGTTGCACGAAAACTCTGGCATGCGTGGGAATTAAGATAAGCTAAGTATGCACGTAACAAAGGGGCAAAAAGACCAGAAAAAGTAATAGCTTACGTTAAAGAAAGCTAAGAAGGAACGAAATGAATTATTCGATTAATGATCCCGAGTTGGTGAAGTTATGAACGCACTTAAGAGTTTGGAGTTCTATACCTGTAGCATATACAATCGTAGAAGATTCTGGTATACGTTAAAAGAAAGAATTGAGCCCAGGTCATAGACGAAGGATTGAATTGTTAAAGGATTTTATCATAAATATCCCTCAGTTCCTATGAAAGGCTAAAGTAAAAACTAATACCATGAGCGGCAAATCGGAAGATAGCTTAAGCCTACATAAAGGTTGATCAGAATAAGAGGAAACTAAAGAGTTACATCGACTAGGCAAAATAGGAGGGACCAAGAGAATTATAGACCTCAAGATGCTATAAAATACGATTATTGAATTACGGTATCGCCCCTAAGTGGATCAGGAAAATCACTTCAAATATTCCTCGATGCTGCATAAGCCCTAGCGGCAATGTATTACGTAAGAAGTTTCAAAGTTATCAATTGAAAATTGTAGATCAACATTGAGGTAAACCGACAATAGATGGATAAAAGATACAAAGTACGAGATGAGATTAGACCATCATTCTTAAGATGAATAGTAATGAAGAAGCATTAAAAGACTTAGCTTTATGCAAATAGGATAAGCAACAAGGGTAACCTGGAGTTTGGTCGCAGACCTCAGTAGCAATAAATCGAAGTAAGAGTTATAGTATAGTATGGCCTACTTAGATGTAGTACAGTAAATGACGCACAGAGGAACAACTTGACATAATTTTGTATATGTTCACAAAGTAAGGCCTAGAGATTGGCTAAGAGCTGGAGGAAAGAGGAGAGAAGCGTCGAATAGGCGCACATACAAAGTTAGAGTCATACAAGCTGCATGTTAGAAGATAGCAACAGTTACGAGATTAGAATGATTCCGACTACAAGTCGTGGTGTGGGAAAGAGGCTTAAAGGGGGGAATACCCTGGCCTTTAGATCTATTCAGAGAACAGTTGCCTAGATAGAAAGAAGAGTATTAAAGTGTTCGAAAGACATAAGTTACGAAAATGATGAGTGCGTCAGTCAACATTCGAGGACGAATGTTCCAAAGGGGGGAATGATGTTACACCCCACATTTTCGTACGTGAAAGTACGCCATAAGTAAATTGATGGAAGCTCGGGAATGAGATGTTACATCCCGCAATTTCGAACGTTAAGGTTTCGTCGTAAAGTTAATCGACGCAAACTCGGGAATGAGATTATTTTGAGGTTACAAGTATTATGCTATTTCAAACAAGGGATAAGTAAGTTCGTGAATGTGAGAGGGTAAGCAAATCGAAGAAAATGAGTTTCGTCAAAATTTACCATTTTGGGATAAAATACGGCCCGAGCTAAAATACCCAGCATTTATGGACTAGTACCATACAAGGTACCCCATGGCCATGATAAAATGTGATAAAAGTAAGTAGTATTTTAAGTAATTTGAGATAATTGTCAATTGTGTGGATATTTGGTTAATTATAGATTTTTGGTGGAATATTAACCGTGTAATTTAAGGAATAAGTGGATAATTTTTGAATAAGCCTTATAAAAAAATCAACGTGGCAGCCCCCGGTAATGTAATTAATGACTCACTAGTCATTACTATAAGGTGTCACATTTGGAAGAATCTTGTGGACTAGTCATCAAATAAGTCGGGCCTACCAAGCAAGACATTGAAAGAATTCATATTCAATAATTTCAAAGAATTCATTTTGAATTTCAAGTCTCTGAACGCGAGCTTCATTTTCAACAAAGTGAGCTTTCAACAAAATTCAGTAATGTGAGCATTCAACAAAGACTTCATTTCCTATTGTCTTGAATACAAATACACCTCACTTTCTTTATACCTCGTAAACAATTAGAACATTATCATTCTTACAATCCAAATATGTTAGCCATCAAGTAAATATTTAAGAAGCTCTACAAAAATCCAACGTTAAGCCATCCTACAATCAGAACGTTAGCAATCCTTCAACAAAACGTGAATTCTTGCAACTAAAAGAAATCCAACATGAATTTTTAGCAACATAAAATTTTGCGGTTCTAAAGAAGTACGGTGCAACCTTTTTCAAGAACATCATACGGATTTTTGCCTACTCCAGGTATGGTAAGGCTATCCCTTCTTTCTTTTGGCATGATCTATACGACACGAACAAAATAAGAAAATGCACAGCTTCCATAAATGACTCTATTCATAGAAATATTAGAGATGCCTATGTTCTTGAATTCTCATATGTCTTATTATTCTATCGTCTATTCACGGATCTCAGAAAATACGTAAGTTGATAAAGTTTGTTTCATGATATAATCAGAGGCATAATGGTCTTATGACGTACCGATAGATTTTGTTAACGTATTTCATATGCATTTCATGCATTTATACATGCACATTGACCCTTGACCAGATTGTATTATATACGCGTATTTATATGTATATATATGTATATGGGATATGGGAAAGGTTATGGCGTTATATACGCACCACCACCTGATCAGCTGGTATACGTTGATGATTTTGCCCACAGTGGCAGAGATGATATGATGGGATGCCCTCAGAGGCTTGATGATGTTATGAATACATGTACTTATGCACGACATGACATTTATACGTATATGCATGACATTTTAAATATTAAAAGATTTCACAAAGCTATTCAGATTTACATGTCGAGTCTTTTACTCCATGTTTCTTTCATGTCTATTGTCTACTGATTTTCATTCCTTACATACTCAGTACATTATTTGTACTGACGTCCCTTTTGCCTGGGGATGCTGCGTTTTATGCCCGCAGGTCCCGATATACAGATCGAGAGTCCTCCAAAAAGGCGATCAGCTCAGCGGAAGATGTTGGTGCACTCCATTTGCTCCGGAGTTGCTTGTTTGGTCAGTATAACTTAGATGTGTATTGTTTGGTATGGCGGGGCTCTGTCGCGACCTTTACGATATTATGTATTCTTAGAGGCTTGTAGACAGATGTCATGTATATGGATTCTTGTATGGCCTTGTCGGCCTATGTTTTGAGTATATAAAGGATCATGTCGGCCTTACATCATATGTATAAGTTTGGATTACATGTTGGATCGTCCAATGTCGAGTATTTCTCCATGTTTTATTCTACTTATCTCATGACGGCCTCTCTGGCTCATTTACCTATGATAGTATGATACGAAAAGATACTTTATGTTGGTACTCGGTTGAGTAAGGTACTGGGTGCCCGTCGCGGACCATTGGTTTGGGTCGTGACACATATCAGCCTTATTCCTCCTGTTGCGGCGCGCAATCCGATCTCACCTGTCCACCCTTATTACTTCTTGTTTCGGCGTGCAACCGGATCCCACCAGACAATCATATTTCACCCTTATTCCTCCTGTTGCGGCATGCAACCCCATCCCAATATATATACATCAGCACCAAACACAGAAGAATAAAGATAAGTGTTTCACAAGCTAACTCAAGTCCCCCACATTACTTATACCTCAATCCACACAATGGAATATCACTACGATTATGAAACTTTACCAGTAAAAACTACTCAGCTAGACCAACCAAGGTGCACCATAAGGCACCAAAAAACCAATATAAGCCAACAGGAAAATAAAATGAAGCTAAGAAACCAATAATACTTCAACGGAACATCAATAATTATCATGATACAATTTAATAATTCAAAAGAGAACAACAGTTTTTATGAAGCAATTAGACATGGAAACATTTAGGAGCAAGTGACAATTAAGGTAGGAAAGCAAGATATAGGGAAACGGGGAAAGGAAACGGGCTAAACAAGTAATTTGGTGACGCATAGCTACTCGTCACCACACCTATACGCCACACACATGATATCTCACATAGCAAGCAAGTCGGGGATCCCTAGTCCCTCAAGTCAAGGTTAGACCAAACACTTACCTCTAGCCAACGGGTATTTAAAAGCTCACCACCGATTTACCTCTCGATTCCACCACCAATTAACTCGTATCTAGCCATAATTAACTTAATAACATCAATAAACGCTAAAGAAACCAATTCCAATGCATAATCAAAGATTTTCCAATAATTTTCTCAAAAAGTCAAAAATCGACCCCGGGCCCGCTTAGTCAATACTCGAAGTTCGGACCAAAACTCGATTACCCATTTATCCCCGAGCCTGAATATACAATTGGTTTCGGAATTCGACCTCAAATTGAGGTCCAAATCCCCCAAATTCAAAATTCCTAAATTCTACCTAAGAATACCCAATTTCCCATGAAAAATCTTAGATTTTGAAATGAAATCATGTAAAAAGATGAAATAGATTGAAGAAAATGAGTTAGAAATCACTTACCTATGATTTGGAGAAGTTTGGGTCTTTGAGAAATCGCCTAGGGAGGTTTAGGGTTCGAAATTTGAGAAATGAGTTCAAAATCCCGTCTAAGTTATGTTTTACACAGCTGCAGGTATCGCATTTGCGATCACAGGTTCGCAAATGCAAACTCGCAAATGCGACCAAGGCTTCGCAAATGCGAAGCTTGGCCTGGCCTGCTACCTTCGCAAATGCAAACCATTTGGTCGCAAATGCGATGCTCCCCTAGCCCTAACTTCTTCGCAAATGCGAAGAGTTGTTCGCAATTGCGAACACTGGCCTCCACAGCTACTCTTCGCAATTGCGATTAGGGGTGTGCATTCGAATCGGTTTATCGATAAATCGAATCGATTATTTGTTATCGGTTTATCGATATCGGCTTATCGATTTCGAAATTTTCCTTATCGAGTTATCGATTTCGGTTTCGATTTTGTCCTCTTCGGTTATCGGTTTATCGATAAACCGATAAGAAATACTAAAAAAAAATTAATTTTTTTTAATTTTTTTTTACCCTTATTCTATAATACCCTTTCCTTTATCCTAAGTCCCTAACCCTATTATTTCATCAACCACATTTAAGGAATGATTATATTTAAAGCTCAAGGGAATGAAGTTCAAATTAATGAAAAATAGAATTAGCCGCGATGATGTATTTTTTTTTATACCGTTGGGGTGTTGGTGGCATACATTTGATCCCTTACTTTAGTTCCGTTGCATGTGCTTGTTGACATAATTTTTATGTTATACACGATGTTCGTCTTATTTTAGCTTCTTTTGGTCCATATTAGTTAGGCGTGTTTATAGCGATATACTTTCCGTGGAATCCCGTAAATTTTCTTATTGGTGTAATCGATAACCGAATCGATAAGCCCCAAAAATCGATTAATCGAAATCGAAAAAATCGAAACCTTATTGAAACGATAACGATAAGCATATGTACAAATCGATAATCGATAAGGGTCAAAATCGAATCGATAAATCGAATGCACACCCCTAATTACGATGAGTAGGTCGCAAATGTGAACCCAACAGTGGTCGCAAATGCGAGGCTTGATCTCGCAATTGCGAGATCAGAGGCTCTGCAACAAAACTGAAACCTGCAACATTTTTACCAAGTCTAAAACACTACGAAGCCTATCTAAAACTCATCCGAGCCCTCGGGGCTCCAAACCAAACATGCATACAAGTCTAAAAACATCATACGGACTTGCTCGTGCGATCAAATCGCCAAAATAACATCTTAACAACGAATTTAACACCAAAACTCATGAAATTCTTAAGAACATTGAATTTTCTATTTTCTCAACCAAGGGTCTGAATTACATCAAATCTCTTCCGTTTTTCACTAAATTTCACATATACGACTTAAATATTATATTAAACTTGTACCGGGCTCTGGAACTAAAATACGGGCCCAATACTAACGAGGTCACACACTATTTCATTTCTAAAAACCTTATATTTTCCAGCAAATAATTTTCTTCAAAAATTTAATTCTCCGGCTAGGGACCTCGGGATTCAATTCCGGGCATACGCCCAAGTCTCATATTTTTCTGGACCATCCGGGATCGTGGGAATACGGGTCCGGGTCACACACTATGCACGCAAATCGAGAAGAGGTAAAAGGAGATTTTTAAGGCTTCAGAACACAGAAACAGATTCTAAAACGAAAGATGACCTTTTTGGTCATCACAAGAGTCCACTTCATTATGCATTTTAAGTAGATCTTTAGCAGCACACCTTTATTTAAAAGGACAATCTAGTGCACTTAGGGGTCGTTTGGTAGAGCATTAGATAAAATAATGCATGCATTAACTTTGTGTATTAATAATGTCTTGTTTGGTAGACATTTTGAATCTATGCATTAGTTATGCAAGCATTAGTTATACATCATATTTGGTATTATCCTACACATAACTAATGCATAGAAAACCATGGTATTAGCAACGCAATGGGTTTTAATGCATGCATTAGCTTAGTTAAAGACAAAATTATCCTTCAAAATTCATGCTTGATTAAAATATGGCAGTTAAAATATTAATGCAAGTTTAAAATAATCCAAATAGTGAGAAATAAAATTATATCTCTAGTAAATAAATAAATACTTAGCATATTTCCTTTTTTTATATAAATATTTAGTTCTATATTACAATATAGGTAGACAAATCAAATAATTTTTTAAAATTTTTTTCATATAAAAGCATTTCTCAACATATGTTACTTTTAAAAAGTTAGAGTGATGGACTGGTTGTGAGGGCATTTTTGTAAACAAGCATTTCTTTTAGAAATGTGCAATGCTTTAATACATCAAACCAAACAATGAATAAAAAATATATCAGTATAACTAATACTAGCATAACTAATGCAAGCATAACTAATACTAACATTATTAATACACCTTATTCAGCATTATTCTTATGCACCCTACCAAACTACCCTTAATTCTCGTTATGTCCGATGTTGTTAGTAGAATAGTTTTAATCTTTATCCTTTAGTGCCCCTATTATTAACATCTCTAATTTGATTACTTTTGCAATAGGGTTTGAATTTTCAAGTGGAAATGTTCATGTTTGAAACACGATATTACTTCTTAGAAAAAATCAAATTCAATAACTGGACGGCTTTAAAAGTCTATATGTATTTGTCGTTTGTGTGAACAAGATTAAAGGACAAAACTAAACCATGGTCAAGTAATATGTCAATATGTCAGAATATTGAGAGGAGATGCTCAAGTATTGCCAGACTGTCTGTCAATATGTAAGAATATCTTAATTAGTTTTGCCTTACTACTACTCTAATTAGCTTGTATTAAATGGTTAATAAAAAAAGTTGCAATCAATGTCAACACTTAGATGTGTCCTCCTTATACATCTAATTACTAGTTTCTACCTTCTAGACACATGCGTTGCACGTGTATCTTAGGTAAGAGTGTTTGAATTATTTGGATCGAAATGCAGAAACTTGATCTCGCCCAACTATGCCTTATTAAAAAGGACTAAGCGGACGTTGCAAATATAATCTGAGTATTTAGCCCAGAGTCGAACCCACAAGGAATTAACCTATCAATTACTCTTGTTAGACTCACTAAATTCTACGTAATCAACTTCCCAAACGTTTTGAATAACAATTAAGGATATTTTTACTAACTATAACTGACTGCAATTAAGTAAACAAAGACTAACTATGATTAAGTCGTAAACAATTAAGAGAAGGATCTAAGGTTATGATTTTCCCTATTGATGGAATCCCTTCATGTTATGTTTCATATAGATTTGCCTAACCGTCTCTATCAATCATGAGCACTCTTATTACTGTAAATCTCTCCCGAGTAATCACGACAATTTACTAGACGCACTCTCGCGAGTTACGCTAGCTGGCTTTTATTACAGCTCACTTAAGATTGCACCCAAGGCTTCGTTATCCCTAATCCCGCCTTTAAACCCTCGGTTATTGATCCCTCATATACTCTGGGAGTGGTGTTGTTCAACAATTACATAAATACGCACTCTTTCTCGAGTAATACATACTAAATAGGCACAGCTAATTGAGGATCTTATCAATTAACTACAACAAGAACATAGTTGAACAAATAGAGAATAAACCGGGCAAACTATATTAACATATTGAGAAGTTCATCCTTCAATAGGTTCCATCAAAACCTAAGACTAAATATTTAGCTACTCATACTAGTGTTCATCATAACAAAAGCCAAATTCATCACAAATGGTAAAATACAAAAGGAAGAAAGGAAGAACTCGATGTTGAATTATCCTCCTTGCCTCTTGCCTCTCCTTGCCTTCAACTAAGCTATAAAAACCTTGATAATCTTCCTTTGGGCGAGCTGGACCTTTTATAGGTTTAGTGGAATTACCCCCGAACTTCAAAGTTTACCCCTGAACTTTATTTTTCGGAACTGGATTAGCGCGGTCGCGCTACTGACCGCGCATATCGCATAACATTCTGCCTCGAACTCCTGGGCTAGCGCGGTCGCGCTAATGGACGCGCTAGTGGGCGCGCTAGTCTGGATCATCATTTCAGCTCTTCTTTCTCTCTTTTTCCAACGTACTCAGCTGCGAGGGGCTTCCCTTGCTTCCATTTAGCTCCAATTACAGTTCTAAGTCCTCATACACGCAACTCGCTCCTACAAAACATGAAATTCACAATTAGAGCTAATTTATCATCATTTAACTATCCTATAACAGTGAAACATAGTCAAGCTGGGCATAAACAGTCGCCAAATTACATGAATCTAGCCTATTATCAAAACTGCCACGCCATTTTTTAAATATCTACTTTAATTTATTGGAATTCCATTGAAAAGTTATGGTTATTGGCTGGGTAGCTATTTTAGAGGAAGAATACAATATTAAAACTAATTACACGATAAGTAAGAAACAAGAAGCAAAAGAAACTTAAAAGACCATGCATGAGCTGGGATAAGAGTTCTGCGCTCCGTAAACGAAAATAACTCAAACGCGGTACTTGTTTTGCTATTTGAATATGCATGTAGTAACTGTTTGGACACACTGATTGAACTCCTCCGTGTTACTTTTATCTACGGGTACGTTATTGCAATGTACCAGAGGCGGCTCAACGAAAGTTGTGGTCTAAAGTCAAATCTTAATAAGAGGCCTTAAATTATTGAGAAATTTTCACAAACCACTATTGTTTAGTGGTTATTAGCTAGTTGTAGCTACCATTTACTATATTACTTCACATAGCTATGTTTTCAGTTTTTTTAGAGTGTATTCCATGTATTTAAGCTACTGTATTCATGAATACAGTAGCAAAACTCGGCGTGAAACAGGGGAGTACACCTAGGCAATTATTGTATCTGATTGTATTCACGATATGTATTTGTGAATACAGTAACGTAAATAGCGTAAATCGTGATCTATTCAGCTGTTTTTGAACAGAAAGTGAATCAATTAACACAATAGACTCCTAATTTAACTCAACGAACTCAATTATAACACACAAAATATGCATTTTCAGTTATGAAAAAGATTCTCAACCGAAAAACACCCAAAAAACAGAGCAATCTTCAGATATTCAATCCGTCCTTTCTTTTTTTAGTGGTATCTTTACTAAAATATTTTCTAGTGGTATCTTTACAAATAGATTTATATATTGAAATTATATAATTACATTGAATACAGCTAAATACATAAAAATACATTGAACACATGAAGTATAGCAGGTCATCTATAATGCAAAAACATATGAATACATACTGCAGATACATTTGAATACATATATACATCTGAATACATAAATTATATTAAATAAAAAAAATATATGAATATATTCATGGAATATAGCGAGACAGTGAATACAATAAAATATATAGAATACAACGAGATACATTGAAATACAATTAAAAAAAAGACAATGAATACAATGTAATACATAGAATACAGCGAGATACATTGAAATACAAAGGAAAAAAAGTAACAGACTCTTCAAGTTGCTCAGCCCCAAACTCCGTCGTCTTTGTTCAAGAACAACCCTAATGTCGTCTCGTCGAGAGGGCCGCGATTCTGACTCGAAACTCTCAAAATTTTGCGAAAAACGAAAGAAATTCCTTATGATTTAATGAAGATGCGCGGCTTGGTAAAGATGACTTGCGAACTAAAATCATGCGGAAAACTGTACTCGACCGAGGTCAAAGCAACGACCATCAGAATGGGGTGGATCTTCGTGATTTCCTTTCAGATTTCCCTCAATTTACCTTTCAAATAGCAGATTTCGAACCTCCATCTTTCTTTCTAGGGCTTGATTTCGACATTGAGATGAATCAGTGGAGAATCGTGGTTGTATTCATGGAGAAAGACTGGCGTTGAGAGAGAGAGGGTGGAGAAAAATCTGAAAGAATGAGAGAGAAAAATAATAAAAAGCGTATTCTATGGCTTAAGGGTAGGAGGTAACCATAAATAGATATTTGGCTATAAAAATCAAAAGGTAGCTATGAAATATAATTTTTAAAAGGGTATTTATTTAAAATAAATAATGTATCAACCTTTGCTATAGGAGGTAAAAATTCCTAAATATTATTCAATAACTTTTTTGTTTTGTTTTCGTAACGATTGCCTATGAATCCTTTTGTACGTATCTCCCACCACCAGAGATACTTGGTAGCTCAACCTTACTATATAAGAAACATATATTGACGGTAAAAATAGTGGTTTTATAAATCGTCATAATGTAATAATCTCAATTTTGTACCACTAAGTAGATATCAATATAATTGCATATATTTGGAATATTTCAAGTCTACTTTGAAGTGAAGAAAATATGTTTATCTACTATTTATAAGAAATAACCATCTCCAAAAGGTACTTCTTTTTAAATTTTCAAAATCGTCATCAAGTTATTCATTTTCATACATTATAAAATCTAATTCTTTGATAATAAATTTGTTATATGTAAATGTATATGAAAATAAATAATTTTGGGACCTTCAACTTTGGGGGCCTAAAGTAATTGCTTCAGTGGTCTCCATATTGAGCTGGCACTACAATGTACACAGTACATACTATCTCAACCTTTAGAGTTTATAATGTCAATTAGAGTTTATTCCTCTTAACCTCCAACAATTATTCAAAAGTCACGAAAAAATTATTTTATTTGTGTGTTTAATTACATTTCTACAATAGATGTCACTATTCTAGAGGTCTTCATAGATCATTGTCTAGGGAGTTGAGATCATCAGACATTACGTCCCTAAGAAAATTTTAATGAGATACGTCTTCAAATGATTGAGATCAAGCATGTCAAAGGTCAAAACTTGTATGCTTCAACTTAGTGTTTATTTAAAAAGTTAATATAAGCATGAAAAATAAAAATGTAATAAGATCATAATTATGAACACTTTAAAATTACAAGGAAATTCTAGGAAAAAACTAATACAAATGGCGATGATAGCATAAATAAGTAGAACACATTTTTGTCTTCAGGAAACAACTTCTGGTTTGGTTGTTACGTTAAAAACAAGAAATGGAAAAAGCTAGAACCCCTCACTTACATAAAGCCTCACTTCTGGTTTGTAATCGTTTGTCGTTTTTTTCCGCTTTATATCAACCAAAAAACAAGCAAACCATATTCAATGCGACCCAAGCCTCCTTTTATAGATGCCTAAGAAAGTGCTATAGTTCGTCACAACTTAATCTTAAGTTTGGAATTTAATAGTAGATAGGATATGAAATCAAAGTGTTCGGTAACTAAAGGTAAAACACAATTCCTATATTGTTGTGCGCGTTTCCTATATTCTTATATAGACAGCGAGAGAGCTCTGCGGCCCTTAGTATTCCATTTGGAATATATTTTCAAGTCTCAACTCAGACGTTTTATGAATTAATTAGTTCAGAATATAATAAGTAGTACAATTAATTAGTTAGGAATACTAAAAGAATCACAAGTTTAAAAGTGTATCAGATACATTGTATACTGTAATCTAGTGTTGTTACATTTTTATACATCACTAACCAAGAGACAATGTACTTTTAAAGGGTAAAAATGATGGGCAAAGCAGACACTTAGTATTAAATGGGTAAATGACTTAGGATGTTCACACTTATAATATATATATA
>NW_017672586.1:82257-82772 GCF_001879085.1 Nicotiana attenuata
TATATATATATATATATATATATATATATATATATATATATATATATATATATATATATATATATATATATATAATGATATGATGATATGATTCTTATTTGAGACAATGGAATTGACTTTGGTGCCTCAAAAGCAGCACAAAATAGCGAATTTAAGAAAGTTATATAATAAAGACAAGCTAATAGCCCAACTTTTTCTCTCTTCCATATAGACAACAACAGAAAATTTGGAAGTGATGAAAAGATGGAAACAATTGATCTTTCCTTGAAGCTTGATCATGAAGAGCCATCAAATGAAGTCAAGTCATCAAGAAAATTAACACAATTTGATGCAAAAATACAAAGTAAAGTACAAGAATTGGGAGATCAGAACTCGAAAAGAGAAGAGGTACACATTCAATTATTTGCAATATTTTCTTAAAGCTTATATATATATATATATATATATATATATATATATATATATATATATATATATATATATATATATATATATATATATATATATATATATAT